>NW_015172587.1:420050-421656 GCF_001447785.1 Gekko japonicus
GTGTGGCCAACTCTGAAGCCAGCCGGAACTCCATTCCTGCCCCAAAATAGCCCTGAATTTAAGTATAAAACCATAGTTACACAACACCTAGCGTTATTACAAGATAGCGACAGTCTGTTATCGCTGAATGGCCGCCTCCAGGCTCTTGCCAAGCTGTTAGACATCCAGCTGTCGGTGGTGCTGATGTTAAGGCCAGGTTGGTAGTGATGTTGATGTTAGGGCCAGGGCCATAAAGTCGACGCGGCACCCTATTTGAAAGCCTGGCGGAAGAGCTCTGTCTTGCAGGCCCTGTGGAACTGCAAAAGGTCCCACAGGGCCCTGATGTCATCCGGGAGCTCATTCCACCAGTGAGGGGCCGCCACAGAAAAGGCCCAGACCCTCATTGTAGCCAACCTGGCATCTTTCGGGCCCGGGAGAACCAGGCAATTTTGGGATCCAGATCTTAGTGCTCTCTGGGGAACATGTGGGGAGAGGTGGTCCCTTAGGTAAGTAGGTCCCCGGCCATATAGGGCTTTAAAGGTAAGAACCAGCACCTTGAATCGTATCTGGTACGCTATAGGTAGCCAGTGCAGTGTCTTTAGGGCAGGCTGGATGTGTTCCCGCACAGGAAGACACAACAGCTTTGCTGCTGCATTCTGCACCAGCTGCAGCTTCCAGATTTGTAGAGAGCATTGCAGTAATCTAATCTTGAGGTGACCATTGCGTCGATCACAGTAGCCAGGTCATTGCGTTCAAGGAAGGGAACTGCTTAATCAGCCATAGATGGTAAAAGGCAGATCTCGCAGTGGCTGCTACATGGGCCTCCATCGTTAAGGCAGCATCCAGGAGCACTCCCAAACTCCTAACCTCCGGTGCTGGCACCAACGGTGCCTCATCGAAGGTCAGGAGAGGGATCCCTATCCTTGGGCCACTCTGACTCAGGCACAGGACCTCCGTCTTCAGATTCAATTTCAGTCAGCTCAGTCTAAGCCAACCAGCCACAGCTTTCAACACCAGGTCCAGATCTCCTGGACTAGAGTCTGACTGGCCGTCCAACAACAGATAGATACATCCATTAACTGTTCAAACACTTCTCATATAAGAGCCTTAGAGAGCCTGGTGTGTAGTTTTATGAGCACAGGTGGACTCTGAAATTCTGACTGAGATCAATGCAAGTTGAATGTTATGCAGCTCTGATCCCAGGCCTGTTTGCCAGTAAGTCCTACTGAATTCAATGGGGCTTACTTCCAAGGTAGTGTGCATCTAAGCCAATGTATAGTACTAATGATGGGCCTAGGTGTGGAAACCAAGGTTCATATCCTTGCCCAGCTATGAAACTCTCTGAGGGACACACATAGTGTTGTGAGGAAAGAGCTCTGCTCTGACCCCACTGGGGAAGAAGGGTGGGATACAAATGTAACAGGAAAATAGTTGCACTTATATATCTTGACTCTAATTAGCCCTTCCTGGCAACCAGCCCCACCACACCTATAGGTAATGCTTGAGGAGATCTGTTTCAATGTATCTGAGGAAGTATGCGTCTACACATTTTAAATCTCTCAGTTCTCATTTATATCCAGAATTGAACTTTGTTGATTGAACTTTCTTAAAGGTGCCACTGGACTCA
>NW_015172587.1:422033-433967 GCF_001447785.1 Gekko japonicus
CCTCTAGCTGTATGTAAGGCCTGAGGACAAAATGTTTCAATGTATCTGATGAAGCGTGCATGCACACAAAAGGTTATACCCAGAATAAAACTTTTTTGGTCGTAAAGGTGCCACTGGACTCAAACTTTGTTCTGTTGCTTCAGACCAACATGGCTACCTACCCGGAAAATAGAGTGCCGTTCAGAAACATCAGAGAATCTGTCTTCGTCATTCAGCTGTAAAGCAGAGTATAGGAAATGGGAATGTGACACTTTCTCGAAGCCTATGTTTATCTATTATGGAACAAATTCCATCAAACTAAACAGAGTAAATGTGCTTAGGATGGAATTGTACCTAAGACAGTGTTTGTCTGGTAACTAATCATATTCTGAGGCCCTTGAAAGTGATGTCTGATGTGCAGGGGTAATTTCGTAGAAAAGGAGGTGCAGGAGCTCATTAGCATAACTCATTAGCATAACTTATTTGCATATGCCACACTCCCTGACATCACCGGAAGTGTGTCAGAAGTCAACACTCAGGCTCCACTGGAGTCTTTTGGATTGCTAGCTATTGGGGGGGGGGACATGCAGATCTTGCAGAGGAGGGAGAGCTTGTACCTGAATAAAACTTGGTCTTAAAGGTGCCACTGGACTGTTTTGGACCAGGGGGCTGGAGGGAGCTCTGCAACCTACTTACCTGGCTGCTTCTTGCTCTGACTGAGGGCTGCTGGGAGCAGGGGGTGGGGCTACTTGCATGTGCCTGCTCCCTGGACTCTTTACTGCCGGAGCTCCGCTCCTGTGCGCTCCTTCAGGAAATGACCTCTGCTGATGTGCCTAGAGCACTATCAATGGCAGCACAGGACTTTGGAATGGATACTGTAAGATGAGAGACCTTTAGTTAACATTTCTATAGCTGTCTCCCATTCAGGAAGCCTTCTCTTTTGACCAAATTTTTAACAGACAGAGGAAAGAGATCAGGGGGGATGTTGGCATGACAGACAGCAGGGCAAAACTTTCTCCAAAAGGCAATATTATCTTTCCCACACACTGAGAACTGAGAAGAAAATCTCTTGTTCATGATTTTCTGCTCCCCTTCCAAACTATTTTGCATAATAAACGAGCAATTGTTTCTTGTCGATAGTGCACAAGGTACACATCTTCCCTCAAGGTTGTGCTTCTTTAGCAGGGGATATCTGTAGCAGATCAGAGCTGGCGGCTGTGCTGGCTCTCCACACAGCTGTGGCTTTGGCTTCTCTCATGCCTGCTCCCCTCCTTTGGGAATGGCACCCACCCTGACTCTGAGCCCAATAAAGCAAGAGAGGGTCACTGTGCCACCAGCTGCCAAGTTTTGTTCATTTTTTGGGCAGTGACTGGAAGAAGGAAGCTGGCCTGTAGGAAAGCTTTAAAAGAAACAGGATTTAAATTTTTTACTGCTTTCTATAGGCTAATCAGTTCTCTCACAAGTTTTCTGAATATATACACCCATATCATTTTCCCCAACCTATTACAGTCCCTGGAGGGCCGCATCGTTATGTTAGCCCAGCAGGACAAATAGTGGCTTCCTGGGGCTTAGGGTTGCCAGGTCTGGGTTGGAAAATACCTGGAGACTTTGGGGGTGGAGCCAGGAGAGGGTGGGGTTTGGGGAGGGGAGGGGCCTCAGCATAGTACAATGCCATAGAGTCTACCCTTCAAAGCAGCCATTTTCTCCAGGGGAGCTGATCTCCATCAGCTGGAGATCAGTTGTAAAAGCGGGAGATCCCCAGGCCCCACCTGGAGGCTGGCAACCCTACTGGGGCTGTTTCAGGTTGGGGAAATGTCATGGGAGCCCCTTAAGCCCCCTATCCCTGTGCCATGTTCCCAGTCTGAACTGGGCTGCTGCATACTTGGGAAAGGTCTGAACACAGAACTCCCAGTGCATATATGATGGGTTCACAGTATCAGGGCAGACATGGCGGTGGTGGAGGAGACATGCACGCACAAAAATGATACATGTATCGTAGAGTAGCTCCAACAGGATTGTGCCATTATTCCAGTCATTCAGATTTTGGAGACTCTGTCACAGTGATGAAGATACTTGTTTAATTGGCTCCCCTAGTGGCAACAGTAGATGTGGTTAGCTGTCAAGATTACCTGAGTGGCATCATACAGCATCAGTTTTCCAGTAGAGAAGAAACAAATCATACCGTTCTCATTACAGATTTTAATACAAGAGGCAGAATTTCTTATTGGATTGTGCAGAACTCCCAAGGACATTCACAGTGCTATCCTCACGCTAAAATAGGCCTCAATATCTGCTGATGCAGTGTCTGTTGTGGTGGTATTTACTTTATGCAGTGTCTGTTGCTGTGGTATTTATTTTATCCTATCTTTCGTCCAGTGATCTCCACACAATATACATGGTCCCTTCTCCCCATTTCATCCTTGCAGCAACCATGTCAAAGGTAAGACTGAAAAAGAATGATTGGGTCAAGGTAACCCAGTGAACTTCATGGTTGAGAGATGGTTTGAGCATAGGTCTTCCCAGTTCTAGCCTGGTACTCTGACCACTACACCACACTGGCTCTGTGTTGTGCTGCGCTAGAAAACTCTCCTGTTTTGGGTTCTTATAAGAAATAGTTGTATAGCTATCTTCCATTCATGGATAAAACAAATTAATACCACTTCTTTCCTGTGTTACTAATATAGCTAATCTACAATAACCAAGTTTTCTACAGCATCTTTCAAATTGCAGGCATCTCCAACCACATTACAATGCCAAACTGTAAGCATGAGTATCAATATGTTTCCTGTAAATCCAAACATATTTTAATTAACCAAATAATATGTGTTTGTCTACTGGATCATATTTGGCTGGGAGACCACCAAAGAAGTCCAGGGTTGCTATACAGAGGCAGGCAATGGCAACCCCCCTCTAAAAGTCTCTTGCCTTGAAAGACCTATGGAGACGAGGGCCAGGGCCTTTTCAGTGGCGGCTCCATACTGGTGGAATGAGCTCCCGGATTACATCAGAGCCCTGCGGGACCTTTTACAGTTCCGCAGGGCCTGCAAGATGGAGCTCTTCTACCAGGCCTTTGATTAGGGAGCCACCATTAATAAATTGAGGCCCTGCCCCCAATATCAACATCAGTTTAACATCACTATTAACAGCCTGTCCAGACTATGATTTTAGCTGATTATGGGTTAATGCTGAAAGTTGCTAATGCCCGCCACTGGTTACGAATTTGCACTAGCACTTTATGCTATGTTTTATAATCATTTTGTTGTGGTTTTATTGAATTTTGTGTTTCAGTTGTTCAATATATTTTATGTAAGCCGCCCTGAGCCTGCCTTGGCAGGGAGGACAGGATACAAATCAAATTGTTGTTGTTGTTGTTGTTGTTGTTGTTAATAATAATAATAATGATGATGATGATGATGATGATGATGATGATGATGATGTCTTTCCACCACCAAATCATATTTATATTTGAGTTAGAAACAAACACAGCCATATAACTGAGTACTGAAAGGCTAGACAAGTATTACACATGAATAAAATGGAAAATGGATATTGAGTTCAAATAAACAAATTGATGTAAAAGGGGGGAAAGTTTTAAAATGTTTTGGAAAATATCATTTTGAAATGGATTTAAAAATAGCACAGTCAAGATTGACTTAAAACTGAATGAAATCAGCAGAAGCATCAGGGGCAGACTGAGTACTTTTGCAAGTTGTACCCATGTATTGAGGAACACAATGGCTCTTTATGTGAAAAGGAAATCAGTTGATCAGGCCACGATGCAAGTGATGATGTACAGATGGGAAGCCTGATCAAAGAAGCTGAAAATTGGACAGAAACTTGGAATCATTCACAGAAGTAAGACGTATGAACTGAAAAGACAAAAAGGAAAATGAATAAAGTGTGCGCAAAATGATCTTCTCTGTTTACTTTGAAAACCTTGCATGGTGCTAATCTGCACAAAATGTTGTGTTCCTTATCTTCTGCAAGTTTTCCACTTTCCCTGTTACCATATTTGATTTTTGTTATTAAGAGGTGGCTTTGGCGCTTATGCCTGCTGAAGTGTTGTAAGCGGAACACTATGATTAATGTTATGCATTAAGGTACCTCATTTATGAACACATGACATCGTATTAAACACCAAAGACTATAACATTTAGTATTTACAAAGCAGGTTAAAATAGATGTAAACTATTTCATACACATTATCTCAGTAATCCTCACATTAACTTTGTTCTTTGCCAAATAATTTTTTATTTTCAAGACAAATAAACATAAAATGGGTACTTTAACACATATCATTTTTATTCTATTAATCTACCTCATACATAATCTAAAACTATATCACTTTTCCACCTTGTGTATATAATACTTTGCAAGGATATGGATATATAAATCTTATTTTCTACTAATTTAACCTTTGTCTAAGTATTTTAGTATAATTTCCCATTAACTATATATGGTTATATGGTTCTTATTTTCTTCTGGTTGGATTATCTAAAGATCTCTCTCTCTCTCTCTCTCTCTCTCTCTCTCTCTCTCTCTCTCTCTCTCTGCTCATTTTTTAGTCCATCTTTAGGATCTTACTCCATTATAAGTCTCCAGATTTCTCTCAGAAGTTGTAGCTTTCCAATCCTTCCTTCTTCTTTTTCTGGTTTCTCTTTTTAAGTTTTAGAGTCTTAATTCTGTGTCTTTTTTCTTTATAGGTATAGAAGTTATTTTCTGGGAATAGTCATCTGTAGTCAATTCTTGAGGTGGTTTGAAATTCCATAAATTGCTTTTCTCTCTCTCTCTGAGTCGGTGTATAAATCAATGTTTTGAGGGTTTCATCAGTATTGGTGTCTTTATAGAGTCTGAGGTGAACGTCTACAAAAGTTCTATTTCTCTTTGTAGGTGCTGGTTTCATTTTGTAGACTATATCAGTTAGATTATTGGTTTCTTCTATATCTTCTCTGTAGAGGTGTCCTTGCTTCTCCTCCTTCCATCGTGGCTGGCCTTCCTCTATCTTGCTTGATGCTTGTTGTTGCAGTAGATCCATTTTGATTGGCTTAGAGGCAAAAAGTTCTTTCACTGCTGTGTTTACAGCAGCAATAATTGAGTTTTGAATTAAAATGTTGAGGTCTTGAAATGAAAATATAACCTCTGACACCATAAATTGTGAGCTATCTGTGTCATACATTTTTAAAACCATATGTTAAAACCAAAGAATCTCAAGATTCTTTTTCTGCATGATTTTACAATTCACACCCACTGATATTTACAAAACATAACTGTTTTAGTCATATTAGAGACAGAGTTGGTTACATTACAGAAGAAGACAATCAAAATAAAATGTACTTTACAGTTGAACAAACATAAACATAAGATGTTGTGAGAATATAATGTATAAAAAATTCAGGGTAAGATCCAGTTCTCCTTTCTTCCTTTGAAAAGTACTCCAATTATTAAAGTATAATTGCTTATATTTCTTATTAAAATAAAGGTAAATCTTTATATGGTCTTGCTATTATTCCAGATTCTTTGCTTATAGCTCCAGACAAAATGAAGAGAAAAAGGGACTATATATTTCTAGATTACTAATGTCCAAAAGCAGCTAAAGCCAATTCTTTTCCAATTTTTTATTCCACAGGGAAAATTATTACAGTCTCAGACAAAAGCCTTCTCTTTACTTTTTTGCCCAGGAAGGCATTTAAAAATCACTTGACGTTCTTTTCATTGCCACTGCAGGAGGAAGGGGGGTGGGACCGGAAAGAGTTCTTCACCCCTCCATTCCTTTCTCTTTTTAAACTTTAAAGTTAAAACTTTAAAGCCTGCCTACCAGAGGGACTGCCTCTCCCCATACAAGCCCCAGAAAGCACTGAGGTCAGGGTCGCAACATCGGTTGACCCTCCCTGGTCTGAAAGAAGCCAGGCTGAATACTACAAGAACCAGGGCTTTCTGGGTGGCGGCCCCATACTGGTGGAATGAGCTCCCAGAGAACATCAGGACCCTGTGGGACCTCTCACAGTTACGCAGGGCCTGTAAAACGGAGCTCTTACACCAGGCGTTCGATTAGGGGTCGCCACTGAGCGATGTGCCCTGGAACATTTTCTGGCCGAACTTAGACCATCTTCTGGCCACAGTCTCTGCTGGTTACTACCCCTATCTCAGGATTTGGTTGGATTGCCGCCATAGTTGGTTCTGTAATTGTTGTTGTTTACTAGTTTTAACTGATATGGTATTTATTAATTGTTTTAATTTTTTGTCATGCTATTTAATTCTGTTAGCTGCCTTGAGCCTGCTTGTCAGGCAAGGCAGGGTATAAATACAAATAATAAGTAAATAAATATATAAACGGGCTTTATCGTTAAATATGTGTATTTTCTGTTGTTGTTGCTTTTAAGCATACTCACGGTGTTGTTCTTCATTGATGTTATGGATGAGGTTCCAGTTTCTTCCCCTCTGGGGTAGTCACAACTCGGCGCCCATGTCTGGCATGGGCTCGCTCGGTCAGCTCCTGCGTTGGGGCACTCTCAGACTTCCACCCACTTGCTGCCACATGCGAGGGATCTAAGTCAAGCCCCTTACAATGAGCTTCTCTTTGGGAAGCTCATTAGCATTCGGGATCCCCCGAACCCCTCTGTCATGACCCCCAGGGGGTTGCCACCTCCAGCTGCCACCACTCTGGACTTCAGGTCCCTTGAGAAGGCCCAGAGTACCCTCCCAAGCCCATCCAAAATGCTCCCTTTTAAGCCGAGAACATAGGCGTGATGACCAGGCAGAGAACACTTAAACAAATGGTTTATTAACACAGTACTGGGGCAAGGAAAACAAGACAAGGTGCTTTAAAATATATACGTGTTTAAAGGCAAAATAAACATCTCTAACACAACTACCTATTTCACTTAACTGGTTACTACTTCAAGGCCTACAGCCCTCTATAAGGCCTCCTGCCGGGATCTTTTTCCTCAGACCAGACTGTCCCCTCTGTGAGACAAGACTGCAGAAGAGCAAAAGAACAGTTTCCTTAAAGCACAGAGTTCATATCACAGTAACCTTCAGTTTAGGTCTGTGAGAGGAAAGAACACCATTTTCCACAGCCCACAAAGTATGTAGCAATCAACCCCTCTAAAAGCGTCACCGATCCAGCCATCACATGGGAACTCTCCCTGATGCGACCGTTCTCGTTATGCCAAAGCCCCGCCTCCTCCTCACATTAACTTTGTTAAGGAAGGCAGTATTATCTCCATACTGTAGATCATGAGAGGAGGCTGAGAGATTTTAATTTTGGAATATAAACAGCATAATGACACCTGTTTAATTTCTGCCTCAAATAATGGAATCGCTTATCATATTAACCATGTTCTTCCTCACGTAATGGTGCTACATTAAAAAATGAAGATCTGGAATAGGGTCTGAAATTTCAAATGTAAAATTGTGGTGTATTCAATCTGACCAAAGTATGTATGTGTACTCTGTCATTGAAACACCATGTGAAGCTTTCATCCTGGGCTAGGATCCTAATCCCTCAAATGTAATTGGTAGCCCAGGAAGAGCCGACCAATCACCAACAGCCAGTTCCAAGAGTGGGAACTACTGTGATTGGACTTTATCCCTGCAACCTCATAGGTTGGTATTTGTATAGTAGGCGTGGCTACATTAGCCGGGAGAGTTTAAAAGTGGAACAGCTTCAATGCTAAAGCTGTTCTGGCTATTCATGTTGATCTGTTTGGAGTTGAGTTACGAGTTGCTGAATAAAGCTGATCTTTTGCTGAAATCTCTCTCTGACTCTTTGTTAAGTAACCGACTTAACAAAAATGATATCCTAGATGTTGCCAAATGGAGGTTCCCTGTCTGCTCGTTCTTTATCTAGCTAACTACAGCAGCTATAGCCTCATTGTTGGGTCCACAGTGGCTTGAGGCCTATGATAAGACGTGGAAGAGAGTAAGAGAGGGAAAGTGCATGATGGTTACTAGGTAACCACCTGTGCACTTCCAGTCATTTCCTGGTGCATCCATTATTTGCCCTTACTCTCTTTCCTGTGCAGTGGTTAAAGGTAAAGGTTCCCTTGCTCGAAAACCAGTCGAATCCGACTCTAGGGTTGCGGTGCTCATCTCCGTTTCAAAGCCGAAGAGCCAGCGCTGTCCGAAGACGTTTCCGTGGTCATGTGGCCGGCATGACGACCCATTGGCCCATCACTGAGATTTGCTTTCTCCTGATAAGAGAAAATGTTATTCTGTATTCCTAGTTTATCTGCTTTCCTCTTTTTTTGGAGTAGATCTTATGGATTGTTCTTAATAATGCAAATAGTGTGTTCCTAGCATCTTGTCAGGTTGTCAGGGAAGAAATGCTACAAACCCAAAGCATAATTGTCTCCTTGAACCATAGTACTTAAAGACTGAGAGAGGGCAAATGCCAAGTGTCTCTAAGCAGCTTATCTCCTCAGATTCTGTGGCCATTTTCTTCTTGTCTCTGCCACATGTCTTTGCATTCAGCAGAACTTTCTGTTGGCTAAATTGCACCTGCAATTAATTACAGAGATGGCAAATCTGTTGCAACAAGCAATAACTTGGCGGTAGAATTAGAGGAGCGGCACAGAATATATCACTATAAATGGCCCATTAACAGATTATGGTTTGTGATTTCCTGATGTGACATCTATACTAGCCAGCGTAACAGATTTAATCTAGCTGTCAAACAGAATTGTTTCAGACCGGCAAGCCATTAGAAATAAAGCCCTCACCACGTACGAACATAGTTTCCTGATACTCATGTCTAGTTTTCCATACTCTTTCTGGCTCTTCCACTGCTTACTGCTCATGTTCAGGTTTTACCCAATGGCTATGGTGCCCAAACATTTTTTCTGTTGTGAAGAAATCATTTGGTAATGGTCAATGCATTGTAGATCCTGTAGAATAGCCAACTGCTCCCTCACTTCTGCCTTGACTGGCTGTGTGTCAGGTGAGGGCTGGCATTTAATTTACAGGGGACGTTCCTGGTGGCCCTTGCCCTGCCCTGGAGGGTTGCTGGTAGCCAGGAGCAAGCAGAGCCAAACCACAGTAGTTGTTCTGCCACTGCAATTGGGGCTGATCAGTGTAGACCTAGCCCGCAATGCCAGTGGCTATGCAGGATGAGACAATGGGTGACGTTTGCAGGCTAGGTCTGAGCTGAGCAGCCCCTACAGTACTTGTTCGTAGTGCTGCAGGGGTCTCTCAGCCTGGCTGTTTCTGACCGAGGCCATTTTAAGTTTTTGCCTTTCCTTGCAGTTTTGCAACCGTTTACAATTAAAGAGCCAAACTGTGTTAAAATTCAGATTAATTTAAAAGGAATGTGGTCTGCTGTGCCTGAATGTTATGGAAGAGTACTTAATTTGGTTCAGTTAATTCTAAATCTCGATATTTTTGCATAGGTAATTTATTCTGAATTTGATGCTGTTAGGATGGAAGGGGCTCCCCTCCCCACTTCCCCACAGCATTGTGGTGCATTTGGGAACCTCTCAGGGTGTTGTGTTCTAATGGGGACCGCACATGCGGTCGCCCTTACACATGGCCAGGCGAACTGACCTAGCTTCGCATCCTTGGACAATAGAGGGATAGGATTCTAGAACCAGCCTATCGGCTTGTCCGGATCCTCCAGGGAATCTATGGTTGTAATAACACTGTAAATAATCCAATCACGGGTGTGTGTTGGGTTGTGGTTTGTAATTGTATTTAAAGCTGGCCTCTGGCCGACTACTGTATCTCTAGTTTTCTAAGTAAAGTATGAGCTGAAATCACTATGCTATGCCTCAGTCTCAGTACTTTATACTGGTGATGAAGGTGGGATCCCAACGAGCGAGCCTGACTCTGACTTTGCAGCAGAGAGCAATGCACCGCGCACTGATCTCCAGGATACCGCGCCCCGCAACTCTCCAGCTCCTCGAGTCATGGCTGCCGCTCTGGGATAAATCTCCACCTACGATCCAGTGTGTCCCGAACTCTAGGAAGCCTTTGTCAAACAGCTGAAACACTTCTTCAAGATCCAGAGAACAGATTATGCCGATTTGAAGAAATCCTGGCTGCTAAGTACATGCAAGGTCACCACGATCCGCTTGGTCCAGGGCCTCATCACCCTGAAAACCCTGGAAGCTGCCACCTATGAAGAGCTGGTAAAGGCTCTGACAGACCATTTCACGCCAAAGCCCTCCAAAACGGTGATGCGGATGGACTTCTTTGTGCGCACCCAGAGGTCCGGAGAATCAGCCGCTGATTTCTTAGCTGACATCTGTTGGCTAGCAATAAATTGCGATTTCCTGGCCATCGAGGACACCCTCCTGAACCAGTTCGTCTGGGGGGTCCAAGAACCAAAACTGCAAAGGAAGCTCATTGGACTGGAGGACATCAAGCTCAACAAGGCACTCCGGGCTGCCACTGCTTTTGAGAAAGCCCAACGGGATCATCTGGCCACCACCGCACACCAGGCCATCACCACCCAAGGCTCTGATGTCTCGGACAACAAGGAAGCTCACTAGGTACAACGCCCGGCTCGGCCCGATGGGTGCAAATCAACCGCTCCAGCCACACAACCCTCCACGCAAGCATCTTCCAAGACCAGCGCCCTTACGCCATGTGCCAGCTGTGGGGAAGACCACGTGCACTGTCCCTGCCGGTTCCACGACGCAATCTGCCAGACCTGTGGTAAAGCTGGCCATCTTGCACGTGTCTGCCGCTCCCGGGGAACACGCCAGAGGCCAACTGCACACCTGGAAGTGATGGACCTTCACACCCTGACCATCAACCACCACCAGCATCAGGTAATGAATTTGCCCCCTGATGCCCCTAACAAAATGCATGTGACTGTGGTGATAGAGGGGTCCCCTTGTAAAATGGAATTGGACACTGGGTCTTCATTCTCTATCATTTCAGCGGAGACCCTGCAGAGACTCTGCCCGATGGGGGGACCCCTCCTGAAAAAACCACTGGGCCTGTCCCTAAAGGACTTCCAAAATAATCCGGTGGCTATCCGGGGATGGGGCAAATTCCGAATCCAATATAAGGACATCAATGGGGTGCTAGACCTGCTGGTGGTGGAAGGGAGGCTCACGAGCCTACTGGGACTTTCTTGGTTTGGGCCCCTGGGGTTTGGAATTACAGGGGTGAACCAGGTGCAGCCGCAGGACTTTAACGTGGTCTGCGATGAATTTCTGGGGGTGTTCGATGGCACACTCAGCCCTTCACCAGCCCCCCCCAGTTGCGCTTAATTTAAACCCCACTGTATGGCCCATCAGAATGAAAGCCAGCCGGACCCCGTTAGCATTGCAGCCCAAGATCGAGGCTGAATTAGATCACCTGGTAGCACAGGGGGTGCTGGAACCAGTACCGCACGCCCAGTGGGAAACACCCATAGTCACCCCAGTTAAGCCAAATGGTAACGTCCGGATTTGCGCGGACTATAAATGCACACTAAATAAAGTGCTGCAGGACCATGCCTACCCGGTGCTGGTTGTCAGCCATGTTCTGGCCTCACTAGCGGGCGCCTGGGTCTTTGGGAAACTGGACCTGGCCCAAGCATATCAGCAGCTGGTGGTGGACAAGGCCACAGCAGAGGCCCAGACCATAGTCACCCACCGGGGCGCTTTCCGAGTGTGCAGGCTGCAATTTGGTGTATGTGTGGCTCCAGGGATTTTCCGAAATCTGATGGACTGCCTCCTTAAAGGTATCCCCGGAGTCCAACCATTCTTTGACGATGTTTTGATTGCTGCGCCCAACTCCACAATCATCGCTACACGGCTCTGGATGGTGCTCAAGCGCTTCAATGATGCAGGGCTAAAGGTGAAACGAGAAAAGTGTCTCCTGGGGGTGCCGCAGGTGGAATTTCTGGAGTTTGCAGTCGACACGCAGGGCATCCACCCCACGCCAGACAAGATCCGTGCTATCACGGATGCTCCTGCCCCCTCCTCCAAAGCCGAACTGCAGGCCTTCCTAGGGCTTTTAAATTTC
>NW_015172587.1:433977-441939 GCF_001447785.1 Gekko japonicus
CTCTTTCCTTGCCCACAAGGCCACAGTTGCAGAATTTCTTCATCGTCTCCTGGACAAGAACGCTACGTGGTCCTGGAGTCCCAAGCACGCTGTGGCTTTCCAGGCAGTAGAGGAACTGTTGTCCTCCAATGCGGTCCTCACCCATTTCGATAAGACCCTTCTGGTGATTCTGGCTTGCGATGTCTCCCCGTACGGGGTGGGGGCAGTCCTGGGGCACAAATTGGCCAACAGACGCGAAGTTCCAATCGCATACTATTCCCGCACCCTCCCTGTGGCCAAGTGCAACTACGCGCAGATTGAAAAAAGAGCCCTTGGTGATCGTGACTGGTGTTAAAAAATTCCATGACTACCTGTATGGCCGGCCCTTCAACATGGTCTCGGACCACAAGCCTCTGCTGGGCCTCCTGGCCCCGAACCGCCAGACCCTGCAAATGCTGTCTCCCCGGGTACTCCTCTGGTCCATCTTTCTAGCCGGTTACCGGTATATGCTGGTTCATTGCCCTGGAAAAGCAATGGGCCATGCAGACTCTCGGAGCCGTCTTCCCCCACCATCTTGCGACCCTGATCTGGCACCAGCACACCTCGTCGCCCTGCTGGAGGACCTGCCCGACTGCCCGGTCCAGGTCTCTGAGGTCACGAGGCACACCGGCCAGGATCGCATCCTCTCCCGGGTCTTGGATTGGGTGGGGAGGGGGTGGCCCACCAGTCCAGTGGGACCAGAGTTTACAGCATTCTCGTCCCAGAGGGATGAACTGTCACTGCACAAGGGGCGCCTGCCCTGGGGCAACCGGGTAGTGGTGCCCGCACCTCTGCAAAATAGAATAATCGCAGCCCTGCACGAAAATCACCCGGGAATTGTAAGGATGAAATCCCTGTCCCGGAGTTATGTGTGGTGACCGGGTCTTGATAGTGAAATTGAAGACAAGGTGAAGTTGTGCCAGATGTTCCAGGAGTCATGGCCGGAGCCACTGAGGGCGCTGGTACGGCCATGGGAGTCTTCACACAAACCCTGTACTAGGCTCCATCTGGACTTTCCGGGGCCCTTCCAGGGACAAATTTTCTTTATCTTGGTGGATGCCTACACCAAGTGGTTAGAGGCGGTCCCAGTGCCCTCCATGTTGTCTTGTTCAGCCATCTGCGCAATGTGGCGGATCTTTGGTACGTATGGGATAACGGACTCCCTAGTGACGGACAACAGCACGGCCTTCACCTCCACAGAGTTCCAGGAGTTCATGCAGTATTACAGGATCCGACACATCCGCTTGGCTCCTTTTCACCCCACCACCAATGGCCAAGCCGAGCGCATGGTCCAGACTACGAAAGACTCCCTGCGTCACATGGACCAGGGGGATTGGGACTACAAGCTGGCAGCCTTCCTATTTAGCCAGCGAATGACACCCCACTCCACCATGGGCTGCAGCCCAGCGGAGCTACTCATGGGATGGCGCCCTACCTCTCGGCTAGACCGCCTCCATCCTGGTACAGCCCCGGAGCACAATGCGGCCACGGAGGAGCAGGAAGCTTCCCGGGGGTTCTTTCCAGGAGACCCGGTGTATGCCTGTAATTATGCCCGAGGCCCTGCCTGGGTTCCAGCAAAGGTAGTCCAGGTGATGGGGCCACGTTTGTACGAGGTGTCCAGCAATGACGGCCAGCTGCTGCAACGACATATAAACCAGCTGTGCTGCTGCATCCTCCCAGCGACTCCGGAGGTACCCGAAAAGAACGAGGACGACTCTCGGAGCCCGGAGGAGCTGAATGTATCCGCTCCACCCCAGCTACAGTCCAGGGCTCTGACAGAGAGAGACATCGGTGGCAACCCAGAGCCGGCCCGCGGCCCAGACCCTGGCAGCACGCCTGCCCTGGCAGAACTTCCAGTGCCTTCCCCAGAAAACACAGGAGCGGCACCGGTCAGCACTGCCCTGGCCCCCGAAGTACGCTGCTCAATGTGGGAACGATGGAGACCCACATACCTCAAGGACTATGTTTGCTAGGGAAGGTCCGAACCATGGGAGGAGGGGTGTTCTACATGCTGCCAGGCAAACTGATCTAGCTTCGCATTCCTTGGACGATAGAGGGAGAGGATCCTAGAACCAGCCTATCGGCCCGTCTGGATCCTCCAGGGTTGCAATAAAACTTTAAATAATCCGATCACAGGTGTGGGTGTATGTTGGGATGTGGTTTGTAATTGTATTTAAAGCGGGCCTCTGGCCGGCTACTGTATCTCTAGTTTTCTAAGTAAAGTATGAGCTGAAATCACTACGCTATGCCTCAGTCTCAGTACTTTATATGGGGCTTCTCCAGCTTTTCTCTAATCGTTCTTAATCTGCTTTGCTCCAGTGTTTTGGGAAAGATCACAGCAAAGCCTGGGTGGCTGCTGTGTGGGTGGAAAAGTTTGGGTTTCCCTGGTCCGGCCCATAAAGCACCCATTTTCCCCAAGGTAGCCTTTCTTCTAGCTCCTTACCTTGTGGGGATATACAGAAAAAATATCTCCACAATAAAATAGGCTAGAGACTTTTTTAAAAATGAAAGCTGGGATCTCAGAGAACCTGATATATATTTTGGTGTAACGGTATAACAGTAATAAATCACTGATTTTTTAAAAAAAACAAAAACTGTCAGGGAAACCTGCTGTGTGAAAGCCCTGTCACTGTTGCACTGTATGAGCAGCTGCAGCAGCAAACAGGGAAACTATACAAGCCTGTCCCTATGTGAAAAACACCTTGGCACTGAGTCAAGCACATAGCATGAACAAAAACATGGCTGTTCATATTGTATAGGGCTCTGCACTATATCAAGAGAGGAAGCTCTTGCCCTGACCTGGATAGTCCAGGCAAGCCTGGTCTTGTAAGATCTCAGAAACTAAGCAGGGCCGACCCTGGCAAGTACTTGGAAAGGCAACCTCCAAGGAATACCAGAGGTGGGACGCAGACAAAGGCTAATCAAGCCACCTCTCTGAAATATGTCCAGGCCCCCAGTAGGGGTCACCAGAAGTCACCATGACTTCCAGGCAAGACACACAAAACACAAACACACAAATATATTTAAAAACTAGCCTGTTACCCTTGCTTCGCTACGGTATTTAAGTTCCATAAATCCAGTTATAATACTGATGATGTGAAATTTGAAATGTGACATTTGTTGTAGGAATTCTAACAGAGAAGACTGTAGTGTAAGAAATGAAGTGAGAAATACGTACTTATTTTTTCTCTACCGAAGGACCTCTCTCTAGACCACATTGGTGGTTCTGCCCTCAGGTGCTAGGATCACCAGGCTGCTTGATGAGCTCACTCTGGAGCAGGCCACATAGAACTGTCCATTTAAGAAGCTGTCGTCTGTTAAGTCAACTCCTGCCACCTTCCACGAAAGTGATGGCCTCTCTACTTGTGTTCCTGGATTGTATTGCTCATATGGAGACTATGTTGTTCTGAGCACCTCAGGGTGATCTTGGTGGTACTTGGCCTGTGCAGTTCAGTGCACTGCAGGAGTGCTATGTGCAAAATGTCTTTGCCACATTCCTAAGTGGCTTCCACCTTGTAGCGTTGGTGTATCTGGCTCAACGTATGCCAGGAGCTTTCTTGGGGGCAGTAAGAGGTGAGAGGTGTGAGGGGAAGTTGGTGTGATGGAGTGGTGATGTGGTGGACATTTCTTCAAGTTCATGAGGGAGGCATGCATTGAAATGGCTCCTAGAAATGTCCTTTACTTTTTGTTGTTGTTCAGTTGCACAGTCGAGTCCGACTCTTCACGACCCCATGGACCAGATCATGCCAGGCCTTCCTGTCTTCCGCCGTCCTCTGACATTTGCTCAATTTCATGTTCGTTGCATCTATGACACTGTCTAACCATCTCCCCATAAACATTCATACCCTGGCCCTGCTCCTACACCTGACAGACAACTGCCTGTTAGGTGAAGGAGGTGGGGGGAGTGTGTTGGTGGCCATCCCACCTCCTCTCCTACACCTGACAAACAGCTGCCTGTCCAGTGTATGAGGGGGAGGAGTATTAGAAACCACTGTGGAGGTGGGGCTCCACCTGACAGACAACCGCCTGTTAGGTGTAGGAGGTGGGGGGAGTGTGCTGGAAGCCATCCCACCTCCTCTCCTACACCTGACAGGCAGCTGCCTGTCCAGTGTAGGAGGGGGAAGGGGGAAGAGTATTAGAAGCCACTGTGGAGGTGGAGCTGCACCCGACAGACAACTGCCTGTTAGGTGTAGGAGGTGGTGGGAATGTGTTGGAAGCCATCCCACCTCCTCTCCTACACCTGACAGGCAGTTGCCTGTCCAGTGCAGGAGGGGGAGGGTGGAGGAGTATTAGAAGCCCCTGTGGAGGTGGGGCTGCACCCGACAGACAACCGCCTGTTAGGTGTAGGAGGTGGTGGAAGTGTGTTGGAAGCCATCCCGCCTCCTCTCCTACACCTGACAGGCAGCTGCCTGTCCAGTGTATGAGGGGGAGGAGTATTAGAAGCCACTGTGGAGGTGGGGCTGCACCTGATAGACAACTGCCTGTTCGATGTAGGAGGTGGGAGGAGTGTGTTGGAAGCCATAGGAGAGGCTCAGCCAGCAGCATTACTGAACCTCACAGGTGCTTGTTGGCCACTCCCGATTTCCTCAACTGTCATTAGCTCTCTGCAGTCCCCTGTAACTGGTGGGGTTTTTTTACCTCAGAACTCTGAGCTCTGCAGCTGACCAATCAAAGAGTGGGGGATGGAGGGAGAGAGCTGCCTGGCAGCCGCATAGGAATCAATGGGTGGAGCAGATTTCCCCCCTTTTGACCCACAGGGGTTGAATTTCTAAAAATCCCTTCTTAGCGAGCACCTACGCCACGGTGGGAGCGCTCCCCCTGAATTTGGTGCCTCTAGGTCCAGCGGTTTGGCCTGGGCGTTGATTTTACGGTGAGGGGACTTTCTTTTATATACATAGAAGAGAGGAAGCTCTTACCCTGATCTGAATGTTCCATTTCAGTTTGTCACAGTTCTACAATAGTCTGTTCACTCCTGTCCTTCTCAACCCACTGACAGTCAAAGGACTTTGGTTTTAAAGTAGAACAGATGGGAGAGGAGAAGCAGCATTGTGGCACTGAGAAAAAGAAGGTCATGACTTATCCCAGAACTAGGCTTCTTGAGGACCTGGAGCCTGATCCTGGGAAAGATCTGGAAATCCCACAGGAGAGATCATTTCCAAATTGTTTAATGAGTGATGATAACCTCTGACCTCAATGAAAGGCAGTGCTTCTGACCTTCCTTTTGTTAAATAATATAGCCACTTACTTTCTGATTTCTGTCAGTGCTTAGTAATTGGTGGACAGGACAAAGCAAGCAAAACATATTCACTTTAATGAATGTAAAAGAATGTGTCTTAAGCAACAGAATTCCTTCTCTTTCTTTATATAAAATATAATCAGTCAAAATGAGTGTAAAGTGGAGACTAAGTGACTTATAAAATCGGCTTTGGAATAATGAGCTTCCAACTCTGACATCTGCTTTGAATCCTGCTTGCGCTCAATACTGGAGAAATCATTAGCACCTGAGGCTCAGCCTGGACATGATGATTCCCGCTTGGCAGCTACTGAGAACCCCAAACCAACTTGTTAAAAATCATAATGTCTTGTCTGCGCATGAGATTGTCCGGCTAACTCTAGTCATATAATCCAAAATCCTGGTCCAGTTCATACTAGCTAATGAATTAAATGTACAGATTCAATTTATTCTAGTTGGAGCCCTTGGAACTGAGGTACTGAAGGCTCTACGGGCAGACAGTAAGAGCCTTGACTGCACTTTGACAGGCAACCTGTGCCATTCATGACATCCAGCACTTCCATTTAAGTGACCTTCAAGGCTCCTTCCTGCTCTATGCTTTTGTGCCTGATCTGTGGGAGTCTGTAGAACTGGGTTATTCTGAAACTGAGGGCCAAAAGCCTTATAAATCAAGCTACAATAGTATAACACACAGTACAGGAAGAAGGCTGTAAAAAGGTAAAGGTTCCCTTGCTCGAAAGCCAGTCGAATCCGACTCTAGGGTTGCGGTGCTCATCTCCGTTTCAAAGCCGAAGAGCCAGCGCTGTCCGAAGACGTTTCCATGGTCATGTGGCCGGCATGACTAAACACCAAGGTGCACGGAACGCTGTTACCTTCCCACCGAAGTGGTACCTATTTATCTACTTGCAATTTCTTGCTTTCGAACTACTAGGTTGGCAGGAAGGAAGGCTGTAGGAATAATAATACTATTATTAAATTATCTTTTCGCAGTAAAGGAGGTCTGGAAGCTATGAAATACGTATTTTTTGCCCATCTTTTAGAAATAATTAAAGAGCATTGTATTCCATTCCATCCGTTCCCATTTGGCTGGTGCCATAGGAAATCATGTTATTTTTTATTATATTATAAAATAACAGTGCAGTCCTAAACAGAGTAATACCCTTCTGTCTATTGAAGTCAATGGACTTCAGTGTAGAATGGCATGACTCTGCTGAGGATGACACTGATATGTGCTTTACACTTCCACTTCCAGGACCATTGCTACAGGATTTGCAGTTCAGTTCTAAGGATGTAAATCCCACTGAATTCAATGGGCTTTAGGATTCTAGCCCCAGTTTCTTATGGAAAGAAAGAACTGGAAACTTAGAGCATCTTTGTAACATTTTCTTCACGTACAAGGAAAGCTCATTGGAGGTGAATGCACTCTTTCAGTAGATAATGTATCAACTAATCCTGAATCAGATTTTGACAGAGCTGTTATAGCTGCTATCTGTGAATTGTCAGTTCAGTTTAGCTAATTTCAGCTAAATTCTCAGCATTTATTCAGCATCTATGTGAAAGTTGGAAAATGAAGAAAGTGGACAGGAAGAACATTTATTCATTTGAAACGTGGTGTTGGAGGAGAGTTTTATGGATATTGTGGACTACAAAAAATACCCCAATTACATGAGTTCTAGTAAACTCTCTCATGGATCACTGCCTTGATGTGGGGAGGGGGCTTGCATGGTTCGATGAGCCTGCGGGCTATGCCATGGAGGGCCACCCAGCATGGACAGGCCACGGCGGAGAACTCAGACAGAATGCGATCCACTGGAGAAGGAAATGGCAACCCACTCCAGTATCTTTGCCAAGAAAACCCCATGGACAGTAACAAAAGGCTAAAAGATAGGACACCAGAAGATGAGCCCCTCAGGTTGGAAGGTGTCCAATATCTACTGGGGAAAAGCAGCGGGCAAGTACAAGTAACCCCAGAAAGAATAAAATGGCTGGGCCAAAGCCGAAAGGGCGTTCAGCTGTCGATGTATCTGATGGTGAAAGGAAAGTCTGATGCTGCAAAGAACAGTACTGCATAGGAACCTGCAATGTAAGATCTATGAATCAAGGTAAGCTGGAAGTGGTCAAAAATGAGATGGAAAAACTGAAGACTGACATCTTGGGAATCAGTGAACTAAAGTGGACGGGAATGGGTGAGTTTAACTCAGAAGACTACTATCTACTACTGTGGCCAAGAAGTCTGTAGAAAACTAGCCTGCTACCCGTGCTTCGCTACGGTATTTAAGTTCCGAAAATCCAGTTATAATACTAGTGATGTGAAATCTGAAATGTGAAATTTGTTGAAGGAATTCTAACAGAGAAGACTGTAGTGTAAGAAATGAAGTGAGACATATGTCCTTTTTTCTCTCTCTACTGAAGGACCTCTCTGTAGACCACATTGGTGGTTCTGCCCTCAGGTGTTAGGATCACCAGGCTGCTTGATGAGCTTACTCTGGAGCAGGCAACATAGAACTGTCCATTTAAGAAGCAGTCATCTGTTAAGTCAAGTTCTGCTACCTCTCTACTTGTGTTCCTGGATTGTTTTGCTCATATGGAGACTGTGTTGTTCTGAGCACCTGGGTGATCCTGCTGGTACTTGGCCTGTGCAGCTCAGTGTACTGCAGGAGTACTATGTGCAAATGTCTTTGCCGCATTCCTAAGTTGCCTCCTCCTTGTAG
>NW_015172587.1:441951-469607 GCF_001447785.1 Gekko japonicus
GGGGGGGGGGGATGTATTTAAAGGCATCGGGGAGGCTGGGTCAGCAGCAGTGCTACGGCAGTCCTGCTGAGCAAACCTCCCTGGTGGCTGTAAGCATCCCACCTCCTCTCCTACACCTGACAGGCAGCTGTCTGTCCAGTGTAGGACGGGGAGGGGGGAAGAGAATTAGAAGCCACTGTGGAGGCAGGGCTGCCAGGATCACTAAGGCATTATTGCTGAGGCAGGCTCCCTCGTGTTAGATGTAGGAGGGGGGGGAAGTGTGTTGGAAGCCATCCCACCTCCTCTCCTACACCTGACAGGCAGCTGCCTGTCCAGTGTAGGAGGGGGAGGGGGAGGGGGGAGGAGTATTAGAAGCCACAGTGGAGGTGGGGCTGCACCTGACAGACAACCGCCTGTTAGGTGTAGGAGGTGGGGGGAGTGTGTTGGAAGCCATCCCACCTCCTCTCCTACACCTGACAGGCAGCTGCCTGTCCAGTGTAGGAGGGGGAGGGGGAGGGGGGAGGAGTATTAGAAGCCACAGTGGAGGTGGGGCTGCACCTGACAGACAACCGCCTGTTAGGTGTAGGAGGTGGGGGGAGGGTGTTGGAAGCCATCAGAGAGGCTAGGCCAGCAGCTTTGCTTCACCTCACAGGTGGTTCTTGGCCACTCCTGATTTCCTCAGCTGTCATTAGCTCTCTGCAGTCCCCTGTAATGGTTGGGTTTTTTTTACCTGAGAACAATGAGCTCTGCAGCTGACCAATCAGGTTTTTTGTCGAGCCCCCTGCTTCAGGGACTCCTCTCCTGAGGACCCCCTAGGAGAAACTCTCCCAAACCATGCAATTTGAGTGACTGCAGGAGCAGAGCTCTGCAGCCCACCTTGATCCCGCTGCGCCAAAACTTAAAGTCCAATGGACTCCCATTCTAGTTGTATCTGAAGAAGTGAGCAGAGACTCATGAAAGCTCATACCCTACAACAAATCTTGTTAGTTTTTAAGGTGTTATGGGACTCTTACTCTAGAGTAGATGAGTGATCCAAGAAGCTACTGCTCCCTCAATCACTTTGCCTAGGAAGAGCAAGTTAGAGCCAGGGCAATAATTGGCCAGATCGTTTTTTCTGTAGGGATTTTTTTTAAAAAAGTAGTGGATGGACTCTTTGAGTGGTTGAGTGAAGGTGCCCTGAGTTAGTGATTGATTTATAACAGATGCTAACAGATACTAAGGATTTGTTGATGTGGTCTTTATATGAATTTAGAACCCAGGATGGGCAAGGATCCAGGGCACAAGTAGTGGCTTTCAGAGATCCTAGGGGTTTGTCAACATGGAAACTAGGTCAAAGTGATCCATAAATTGAACAGGCAGTGCATTAGGCAGTTCTTCTGGTGGACCTATATCACAATCAGCTTCTAGATTTGAGTGTATTCTTGATTATAAGCAAAAAACTTTGCAAAAGTATCACAACTTATTGCCCAGTCCTAGTACAATGAAGGCTCAGTTTTAGGAGTCTGTAAATGTCTTGTTACGTTAAGCAACTGGGATCATTCTGAACTAGCTGATACGATAGCAGAGAAGTAATATAGATCTTACAGTGAGCTCTATAATGAGATCTGTCAGATTCAGTACCAGGATCTCTCACGCAAGTCTGCATATCTCTGTGGTCCGTCCCCAGGGGTCATTTTGTAGAAAAAGAGGTGCAGGAGCTCATTAGCCCCACTCCCTGACATCACCAGAAGTGTGTCAGAAGGCAACACTCAGGCTCCACTGGACTGTTTTGGATTGCTAGCTATTGGGGGGGGAGGTGCAGATCTGTTCTCCCAGAGGAGGAAGAGCTTGTACCTGAATAAAACTTGGTCTTAAAGGTGCCACTGGACTGTTTTTTTTTTTGGGGGGGGGCTCTGCAGCTTACCTGGCTACTTCTTGCTCGGACTGAGGGTTGCTGGGAGCAGGGGGTGGGGCTTGTTGAATGTGCCCGCCCCCTAGGCTCTTTACTGCTGAGCTCCGCTCCTGTGTGCTCCTGCAGGAAATGACCCCTGGCCCTTGTCATGCACTAAACATGCTGGTATTTCTAAGGTATTAGTTCCACAGGACACAGTTATCTGAATGATCTTTAAAGCTCATTACAAACAGCAATTCAACAAATCAAGCCTTTTCCATTAACGTAACTCCACGCCTGGAAAAACTGCGCCTCTTGAATTTTTGCCGTCGCGCAGTGGGGGTGGGGTGGGGAAGCGAGCAATTACTCCAACTCCAGAGGTTACTCTCAGGCGCTGTTCCATCTCCCCCCCCCCGCCCCGTTTCCATGGTAAAAAACAAAGAGGTGGACAGAGGGGAGGGCATAGAACGCGGAGAAGAGCCAAGGTAGACCTTTGACCTCGCGTCAGTTGGGAACGCGGCGCCTTGGAGACTGTCGCTTGGCAACGAGACGCCCGCGGTAGGGCCTTCTCGCTCACCGTCTTCAACGTGGCGCGATGGATGCCGAAACGCTGCCTTACGCGCTGGACCTCGTTGCTGGCAGCGGCGTGTGTCTCAGCCCAGAGAAGCGGACGGCGTTGCGGACCTCGCTTCTGCTGGTGCGGCGCGACTACCGATTCGAGCAAGTTCGCCTGTGGGGACGCATCCAAGGCACCCGCGGGGCCTACTACGTCGCTGAAGGCCTGGGGCCGGACCGGGCAGGGCCCAGGAGCCGCCTCTACAGGTGCTGCGAGACTGAACGGATGCGGCCCTGGCACCAGCAGCCGTGCCCTCGCTCTGCTATTTGATTCTGCCTCCTGATAGGACTCTTGTGCCTGACCGCAGAAATTACACAGGCACGCTGTTTCCCTGCATGGGGCGAGGAACCTGACCTGTTGGATTTCTGACTGTCAGAAATTTAGCTAGAAAAAAAGCCGACAGCCTTGTATAGAAGGCTTAGCAGGGAGGAAAAGTAATGTAGTTCAGGCGGCCCTTAGGCTGAAAGGGTCTCTGTGTACGGGCTTGATGGCAAAAGGAAGAGTATCATTAATATATTTAAGTGAAGTATAGTTAATTTCTGTTAGAAGAGGCTTCCAGGTCAGAACGTCTTGGAGCCACACTCTCTTGCTAGCCCCCCTTCCCCTTCTTAACCAGCCCTACTTCTGGATCTTTTATTCCACTTTATGTGTGTACTATGTGCTGTCAAGTCACTTTTGATTTATGATGGTGACCCTATGAATTAATCACCCCCAAAACGTCCTAAATCTTGCTGAGGTCTATCAAACTGAAAGACATGGCTTCCTTTATTAAATTAATCTATCTCGTGTTTGGTCTTCCTCTTTTTCTATTGCCTTATCTTTTCCTAGCATCGTTGTCTTTTCCTGTGAGTCTTCTCATGATTTGACCAAAGTACAGTACCCCTCAGTTGAGTCATTTTAGCTTCTAGGGAGAATTCTAGGGATAATTCAGGCTGGATTTGATCTAGAACCCACTTATTTGTCTTTTTGGCAGTCCACAGTATTCATAAAACTCTCCTCGAACATCATTTTTTAAATGAATCCATTTTCTTCCCATCAGCTTTCTTCACTATGATACTATCCAACTTTCACATACATAGGTAGTAAAGGAGAATACCATAGTTTGAATTGATCCTGGTCTTCAGTGACACTTCTTTACACATAAGGATCTTTTCTAGTTCCTTCATTTGTCTCCGTCCAAAACTCAATTTCCTTCTGATTTCTTGGCTGCAGTCTCTCTCTTGGTTGATGATTGAGCCAACGAATAGATAATTTTGTTTATGACAATAAATGTACCCTGAATTATGGCATTGAAAAGAGGTTCTGAAATCAGGTGAACCATGGCTCAAATTTTATGTGTAATGATATAATGAAAACAAATTATTACAGGATACTTTATATTTTATTTACCTTAATTAAAGTACACCCTTTTCTCTGAGACTCAAGGTGGTTGATTATCCTTTGCTATGATATAATATGATAATGAGAGGAGCACAAATGGAATTCATATGCAGGAGAATAAATAAAAGAAAATAGTTTTTTGCCCTCTGTGGAATTGTGGGTCTTTGATCAGTGGTATATTCAAAATTAGAAGAGGAGTAAGAGAAAGTTAAAGGTGGAAATTTCAACCAGCAATAAGTAGTAGACAGTGGGATGTATGATTATGGGTATTATTGGAGACCTGGAAAGGCTTGCTGAGAATGGAGGGGCTATCAATATTGTCACAACTTTTGAAGCATTTTGATTGAGTTGTTACTGGAGGCTCTACACCGGGAGAATGGACAATTTCTAGTCTAAGGGCCTCTCTCCCTGGAAAGCGTGTACTTTAGTACACAGCTGGAGGAGTGGGGGGGGGGACGGACACTGTGGTACCTAATCTGTGTCCAAATAATTACTTCTTCCACATTTCCAATATCTGCCATGCAGACAGGTGTGGGTGAACTGTGGACAGGAATTTTGTGACCAGTGTGGCTTGGCTGCACTGAATGAATATATAACAGACCAAAAACAAACAACTGTATGCAGCTGTTATTATGGCAGCTATCTGTCTCAAGCGAAGGCTAAAGATGTGTCAGGGAGATATCAATAAAGGGAAAGGATGAGGGTTGGACTGTGCTGGGGGGGGGAGGGAGCAATTTCTTCAGTCTTGGCTGCTGAGTTTCTCTGTACTGTGAAAGAAGATGGAGGAGGCCTGTGTTACTTAGAGAAAAAGTGTTGATGATGGAGAGAAGATCAGCTACATGAAGTGTCTAGAAAACAGATGCAGTTAAGGGTTGAAGGAAGGACCTTGACCATAAGAACACAAGAAGAGTCCTGCTTCATCAGACCAGCAGTCCATCTAGTCCAGCATCTTGTCGTACACAGTGGCCAACCAGTTCCTCTGGAGGTCCAAAAACAGAGCATAGAGGCTGAGGTGTTCCCCTGATGTTGTCTCCTAGCACTGGGATTCAGAGGTTGACTGACTCTGAACATGGAGGTTTCCTTTAGTCACCATAGCTAGTAGCCACTGATAGATCTATCCTCCATGTATCTGTCACATCCCTTTTAAAGCTATCCTCTTTTAAAGTGGCTAGCCATCACCACATTATCTGGCAATGAATTCTACATTTTAATTACTCATTGAGTAAAGAAGTATTTCCTTTTATCCATCCTGAATCTACAGCCCATCAAATTAATTGGATATCCTTGAGTTCTGATATTTTGGGAGAGGGAGAAAAAGTTCTCTCTGTCTACTTTCTCTATTTATAAACCTTTAACATGTCCCTCATACTTGTGTCTTTTCTAAACTGAAAAGTTCCAGACACTTCAGTCTTTTCTCATAGG
This sequence comes from Gekko japonicus, assembly GCF_001447785.1. Classification (NCBI taxonomy): domain Eukaryota; kingdom Metazoa; phylum Chordata; class Lepidosauria; order Squamata; family Gekkonidae; genus Gekko; species Gekko japonicus. The sequence goes on from NW_015172587.1 coordinate 447,219, forward strand.
TGTTCCAAACCCTTTATCATCTTGGTTGCCCTCTTTTTTTTCTAGCTCTGAAATGTATCTTTTGAGATACAATGATCAGAACTGCACACATTATTCCAAATGAGGCTGCACCATAGATCTCTACAGGGGCATTATAATGTTGGCCATTTTTAAAAATACCTTTCCTATAATTGCCGTGTACAGCTTCATTTTTAACTGCTACAGTGCACTGGGTTGACACTTTAATTGAGCTGTCCACTACAACCCCAAGATCTTTTCCTCTCTGTCTTAGCAAGTACATATACTTAAAGTTGTTTTTTTTTGGGGGGGGGGGCGTTCCAGTGTGCATCAGCTTACAATTACATCAAACTTCATTTGCCACTTCGTTGCCCACACACCAAACATGCAGAGATCCTCCTAGGGCTCTTCACAGTTGGCCATGGTTTTCAGCATCTTAAATAATTTTGCGATATGCAGACTTGGCCACTACACTGCTCACCCCCAGTACCAGACTGTTTATGACAAAATTCTATAGCACCAACTCCAGTACTGATCCTTGTGAGACTTCTACTGCTTACTTGCCTCCATTGAGAGAACTGTCCACTTATTCCTACTCTTTGCTTCCTATCATTTAACTTTTTTTTAATCCATAAGAGGACCCATCCTCTTATCCAGTGACTGCTAAGGTTACTTAGGAGTCTTTGGAGAGGTACCTTGTCAAAGAAGCCTTTTGTAAGTCCAAGTCTATAATTAGATCTATTTTGGGAAAAACTGTCCCTGAGCCCTACCATCTGAGAACATTTCTGGCTAGTCACAGATCTTTAATTCTTGGACAAGGTGCCTCTCAGCTCCAGGTGTTCTTGGAAGAGACTGATTTTCTGGACCCATTTCAATCTGGTTTCAGGCCAGGATTTCTAACAGAAACTGCTTTGGTTGCCTTGGTTGATGACCTCTATTGAGAATTAGATGTGGAAATATTACCCTGGTAATTTTGCTGGATTTTTCAGTGGCCTTTTGATACTATTAACCATAGTATCCTTCTGAGCTACCTCTCAGCACTGGAACTAAGGGGTACCATATTATGGTGGTATAAATCCTATCTTGGGGGTTGGTCTCAGTGTCAGGGGATTCTTTCTCTGCCCCGTGGCTGTTGACCTATGAGGTGCTGCAGGGTTCCATCTTATCCCCCATGCTATTTAATATCTATTTGAAGCCACTGGGAAAGGCCATCTGGAGGAATGGGTGCTATGTCAGCAATATGCAGATGATAGCCAGCTCTACCTTTCTTTTCCTATGAATTCCAAGGATGCGGTTGATGTTCTGAATTGGTGCTTGGAGTTAGTAATGGGCTGGATGAGGGTGAACAAGCTGAAAATTCGGACCAGATAGAGTTCCTCTGGGTTAGTAGAAAGGCGGAGCAGAGATCTCCCCTTTCTTTGATAGGCTTATACTCCCTTTGAAAAGCCAGGTTCACAGCTTTCCAGTGCTGCTTAACATTGTGCAGTCACCTTAGAAAACCAGGTGGCTGCTGTGGCTCAAAGTACTTGGGCCAACTCTAGCTGGTGCATCAACAGCATCTGTTCCTTGGTCAGTCAGATCTAGCCACAGTGACCCATGCCTTAGTTATATTGAGAATGGGCTGCGGTGGCTCAGTGGTTAAGACACTGAACTGCAGACCGGAGGTCGGTAGTTCAGCAGTTCGAGACCTGAGTGCTGCATGATGGAGTGAGCTCCTGTCTCTGGTCCCAACTCCTGCCAACTTAGCAGTTCGAAAGCAAGAAATTGGAAGTAGAAAAATAGGTACTGCTTCAGTGGGAAGGTAACAGCGTCCTGTGCGCTTCGGCGTCTAGTCATGCCGGCCACATGACCATGGAAACGTCTTCAGACAGCACTGGCTCTTTGACTTGGAAACGGAGATGAGCACCGTGCCCTAGAGTTGGATTCGACTGGCTTTCAAGCAAGGGAAACCTTTACCTTTATTGGAATGCACTCTACTTGGGGCTACCCTTGAAGATTGTTTGGAAGCTGCAGCTAGACTGCTGGCTGGGGCCAGCTATCTGGAGCAATTGTGCTCAATCCTGCAGCAATTACCCTGGCTACTGATCTGCTCCTGAGCCCAACTCAGGGGTTTGTTTTGTCCTTTAAAGCTCAACATGTTCTTCCATACATTCCTGCCTGGGAATTAAGATGCCCTTCTAACTGTTGTACCAATTAAAGATGATTGTTTGGCGGGTCCACAAGAGAGGAGCTTTTTGGTGGCAGCCCCATGATTATGAAACAACCTCTCCAGGGAGTGTTCCTGGTCCCCTCATGACTGATCTTCAGGAGGCAGTTGAAAACAGTTTTATTTAGGACTGTATTTTGATTGATTTAGCTTTTATTATTGGTAGTCCAATTTGGATTTTTTAAACTATGACTTTTATGGATTTAATAGTTGTTGCTTTTATTTTGGTTTTTGTAATGTTTTATTTGTATTGTAAGCCACCTTTAGTTTCACAAGGGAGAAAGGCAGCTAATAAATGTTTTAAATAAATAAAATATGTCTATCATGTTGCCATTATCTACATACCTATTTACTTTCTTAATGAACTCCAAAAGGGAGGGTCCTCCCTTTTCAGAAGCTGTACTGATTTTGCCTCAACAGACTTTGTTCCTCTGTGTGCCTAATAATTCTCTTTGATTATAGTTTCTACTAATTTGCATGGGACAGACTTTAGGCTAACTGGCCTGTAATGTCCTGATTTCCCTCTGGACCCTGTTTTAAAGACCAGTGTAACATTTTCTACTCTCCAGTCTTCTGGTACAATGGTTGATTTTAGAGATAAATTACATATACAGGTTAGTAGATCAGCAATCTCACATTTGAGACTGTGCATTGGTGATTTCCCACCTTACAGGTAATAAAGTCCTGGGGGGAGACAAATGGCTTTTAAAAGTGGTTTTATGGAGAAGATTTGCCTCCCGTTTCCCTCATGCCCATGCTTCATTTTTGCATGACTTGCTACCCTGCTGCTTTGCAGGTATTCTTGACCATAGTTCTACATAAGTTCGTTGACATCCTATTTAGTGTGGCCCTCAAATTCTGGAGAAAACAGTAGGTTCCATTCTGTCTTTCCTAGTCATTTGAAGTTGCTTGTTTTATTATAGTTACACATTTTTGGGCTGTGAAAAGATTGCCACTTTTCATGTCTGCATACTATGGAGTCTGTCTTCATGTCTCCTGTTCCTTTTGAAATCTTTGTGGGACCTCCAGAATCTGAAAAAGGACATTGATCTTTCCCCTGCAATAAACATAAACTTTACTGTATGTCATGTTTGTGAATTTGACAGTTTAAACTGTGTGGATTGGAGCCTTCTGCCACCCCCAGCTGAGGAAATGATTCCAATGACAGCTGGATTAAAGGGACGTTTCCAGGGGGATCCATCATATGAATATGAAAACTATGATAAGAAAGAGGAAGGTGAAAAGCCATATGAAGAGGAAACTGGGGTGAGTATATTGGGGGCATCCTTTAGATCTCGTCTCCTAATTGCTCTCATGGAATTTGTCCAAAGTTGCATTTACACTTTTAAAAAATACTTATTTCAAAGTAATGCATCTGTGCTAACTTTCCTTTGTCATTTTTAATTTTCATTCATTTATTGGTTTACTTGTTGCATTTGTATCTCGCCTTTCTTCCAAGAAGCTCAGTGTGGTGTGTTTCTGAGTAGTCTTCCAGCCAGTTCCCTGCAAGCCCAGAGCTTATTTGCTAGATGAACTGGCTGTCCCCTTCAGGCCCTTCTCGCTGATCTTCTGCTGTTCAGTATTTAGCTTGCTGCATCTGAAAGTTTCATACCCTCATCATGATTTGTAAATAGTAGAAGACTCCCATGAATGATTGCGATGGCTTATGTACAATAGCTTTGTTCAGATGACTCACATATATTGTTGGCTTCGTGGTGATGATATGAATTAAAATCTGGGATCGCAGAAGGTTTGATTTATTTTGGGTGAATTGCACACAAAGGCTTTAGCATAATTGTACAGCTAAGGGCCGAACTACACATTACAATTTTAACATGTAGTTGTAATAGTATCTGGGTTCTCCTGACCTGATAGACTTAGAGAGTCACATGTCAGATGGGAATGACCTTGTTTCCCAGTTGTCCAAGGCCCCCATTCATACTTGGACCAGCTTCATCTCTGATTCAGACTGGGACAAAAGCTTGTGTGTGTGTGGAAGGGAGAAGTATGAATTTCCTTCTTCCCTCCCACCCCCGTGCTGTGGTCCTGGTCCAAAGCAGGACCACAGCGATTGGGAAACCAGTTCCCTTGCACTTGATGTGATTCTTTGAGTCAAACTCAGATTTGGGGAAACCAGATACTGTATGTTAAAAATCACAAGGTGTAGTTTGCCTGTTAGTTGATACAGAATCAGCCAGTATCTAGAAATCGTAACCAGTGACCTTGGTTGTAAATTTTCTTCCATAGCTAAATACTTTACCTGGCTGCTATCCAAGAAAGCTACATTTTCTTGACTTCTGTATATGGATTTAGGACTGGGTTAAAAGCTATCCTAATAAATGTGGGGAGTGGAGCACAACACATGCAGGTATTTTATTATCTAACTAGAGTTGCCAACCTCCAGGTGGCACCTGGAGATCTCCCACTATTACAGTTGATCTCCAGATGACCAATATCAGTTCCTCTGGAGAAACTGGCTGCTTTGGAGGGGGGATTCTATGGAATTATACCCTGCAGAGGTCTCCCCCTCTCCAAACCCCACCCTCCCAATCTCCCTTCCTAAATCTCCAGGAATTTCCCAACCCAAAGCTGGCAACTCTATCAGACAAGCTATGTAAAACAGAATTGTTCAGGAGGGCATTTTTGTAAAGGCAACAGAACAGTATTATGATGTAATGGTTCAAGAAGATTATTTAAGAAGGGAATGGGACTGTGGGCTACACTAATGTGTACAGCGTATATTATCTGTTCACCATGTGTATTATCTTGCTGTCACTACATTGTTTTCTACCTATATAATTCTATCTTTTGGCCCTATTAATGTATCATGTTTACTACTTATTATTTGTTTTGTTTTCTAGCTGCCTTACTTCATTTATGAGATGTCTTATTCTATTGATTGCACTGATTTTTACTGCATAAACTGCCTTGAGAAAGGTGGACTATGTTTATTTATTTATTCACATTATTTAAAATCCAAAGGTGATTAAATGAAGCTAAAAATCCTCTGCGTCAAGGACTAAAATCATTGAAGCTTCTCTGGAAGAAAGCAGTTCTGGAAGGTCAGAAGTTAGGGGACAAGGTGCAAATATTGGGGTAGGGAATTCTATACTTTGGGGGCCACCACCAAGAATGACCTGCCTTGCATGCTCTCCAAGCTTATTTCTCTCACTGATGGCACTCAGAACAGAGATGTACATGATGACCATGGCCCATGAGCAGGGTTGTTTGGGTGGAACTGGTCTTTTAAATTTCTGGCTCCTAAAGATCAGTACTGACCCTTTGTATTGGGCCTGGAAACAAATTGGCAATCAGTGCAGCTGACAGCTCCGGATAGTACGATAATCACAGTAGGTTGTACTGAGAATCCTTGGTGTTATGTTTAAAGTCAATTGAAGTTTGTGGAGACTCTTCAAAGTTAACACTACACAGAGCATGTTAGAGTAACATTCTGGATGATACTGAGGAATGGCTGTTGTTGGCAAAACAGCTTCACCTGGTAAAACACACTTCTGGAATCCTCAGCAACCTGACTCTAGAGAAGTAGGGCTGGGTCCAGGAACATTCTCAAACTGAAAAGCTGTTCTTTCAGAGGGAGTACAACTACATCCAAAATGGCCTAGAAAACCTAGTCTTGCACTTTAAATCAAAGGCATCTCTGTTTTCTCTGGACTGAAGTTTCAGTTTGTTTCTCCTTCACCACTTCCAGACTGTGGTTGTACTTTTCACCTTCTGGGATTTGATGGAAAGATGAGAGAGAATTATATGTCATTCAGGTACTGATGGTGCTGTACTCCAAATCTGTGGCTGACACCTCTCCATGGTTTTTTGGAGATGCTGAAAATAAATCTGCCAGCACCACTGTGCTAGCCCCATGCTGTCAGAAAATATACAAAGGTGACATGGACCCTTTCTGCACCCGTATTTTGGCTTGGTCTCTGAGTGCATCCTATTCTTCCATTCCGCATTGCCTTCTGCTGTCACTTTCGGGCTTTCTCTTGTTTTTGCATTTGTTTACAGGAATCTGCATTCAGACCACTTCCAGCACACTGTTGTCCCGCAGCTACCAAAACTCTTTTTGCAGTGATTCTGTGTTCTCATCCACTTTCAAATTGCTAATCCATTCTAAAGTAGAATTGTTTCTGTGGGTATTTAAGTACTGCCCGCTGCCCCTCCCCCATTCCCACCTCTCTCTCTTTAGGTTGACGCTCCCTCCCTGTTCTGTTTTCTTTCCTTCCTTCTCCAAAGATAAAATAGAACGTGTCCTCCCACTCAGGCAAGCTTTTAAAAAGCCAGAGGGAGCATAAGAAGGAATCAGTAAAGGAGTAGGGGATTCCCTGCTCCCAAATGTGTCAGTCTTGCATGTGTAGGTCTGGATTTCCCCTCCGTTCCCTTTCTTTTTGCAGAATCACGGAGGGAGGGAGGGTTTGGCACCCAGCTTAGAAAATGCTAGTTTTGCTTGTAGATGCAGAATGCATACAGAATGCACAAATAAATAAACCGGGGGGGGGGGACCAGTGCAGAAAGGGCCATGGTCAATGGTATTGAAAGCTTAGTCATGAAGCTGAATGGGGCCTCTGGGTTCAGAGGCAGAATGCTGCTGATTGTGTTTGGAGACTAGTGGGCCCTGATTGTGGGCTTCCTGGTCGCATCTGACTAGCCACCTGGTGGCATCTGACTAACTTCTGTTGTTAACAGGATGCAGAACTAGATGGACCGTTGCTCTAATCCAGCATGCACACTCATGTGTTCTCAAACTGCTAAGAACTAACAGAGACAATCTTCCCTTGCTGGTATCCTAGCCAACAGGGTGACCAAGGCAGTTTCCATCCCACGATCTGGTTGGAAACCAGATTGAGAATCTGTATGATCCAGAACAATTTGGAGTTGAATTGTCACCACTTGGTCAAACACCTGGTCCAGAAAAGGGTTTGACAATTATTCCGATCTAGAGGGTCCAAAGAAGGCTATTTTTGGACAAAGATTCTGACTGTCTCCTTTAAGGCTTTTGTTGTCAAAAGCTCTCATAATGAGGCACTAATTACCTGCGGGGAGCTGCAGTGGCTCAAGTTGTTAAGACACTGAACTGCAGGCTGGAAGGTCAGTAGTTCAGCAGTTCGAGACCCGAGTGTCGCATGACGGAGTGAGTTCCCATCTCTGGTTCCAGCTCCTGCCAACCTAGCAGTTAGAAAGCAAGAAATTGCAAGTAGATAAATGGCCACATGACCACGGAAATATCTTTGGACAGTGCTGGCTCTTCGGCTTGGAAACGGAGATGAGCACTGCAACCCTAGAGTTGGACTTGACTGGCTTTCGAGCAAGGGAAAAAAAGCTTTACCTTTACTTAAGTACCTGTGATGGATAAAAATGGCTATGCACAGTTTTAGTAATAACAGTTATAAATAACTGCTTTGGAAGGTGATAGCAAAACCTACTTTTGGCTCATATATGTAATGTATTATTGGCGATAAGGGATCAGCACTTTCAAAGAGCATTTCAACATATTGAGCATAACACAGGGACTGTTCCATGGAACATCCATAGTTCTTGCTAACTTTTAAGTTGTGCATTACTGTTAACTTAAGTTGTGGCCAGATTACTGCAGTGTGCTGTATGTGGGGCTTCCCTTGAAGTGTGTCCAGAAGCTACATTTGGTACAGAGTGTTGTCGCCAAAATGTTGACTGGAGTTGCAGGGACTGTGTCACTCTAGTCTTGTTCCATCTACTAGTTTGCTTCTGGGCCCAACTCAAGGTGGTGGTATTGACCTTTAAAGCCTTATAAGGTTTGAGGCCAGCATACCTTAAGCACCACCCTTCTCCCTGTGAACTTATCCATCCACTCCATCTTCAGAGGCTTTGCTTTGGGTGCCCCTGCCATCTGAGGCTAGATGGCTGGCAACTGAAGAAAGGCTTGTCTTGGTTGTGGTGCCAAAAGGTTGGAATTCCCTCCCTAGGGAAATTCATCTGTCTCCCTTTGTCATTACCTTTCCCCAGCAGGTGAAGACTTTTTATTACATTTGGCAGAGCCCTAGTAAACTCAATAAACTGACCCTCCTCCCTGGTTGTGTCTGTATATCGCTCTGTTTTTATTGTATTGTTAAATATTTATATATACTTTTAAAATGCTATTTAAATATTTTAATGTTTAGATGTTTGCCACCTTGGAGACCCCATATGGTTGGAATGGTGGCACAGAAATGATTTAAATAAATAAAGTAAATTTGAATATCTCTTTTTCCTCATTTGAAAAAATATTAATATCCAAGTGAGTAATTTTTTGTGTGATTATGTTACTAACATTTGGTGCTGCCTCATGGGTCTTAACAGATGAAGGCAAGGTATTTTAAATAGGAACTGAATCCCCTCAAATAGAATTCTTCTGAATCGCTTTGAACACGAGTCAGATTATAGACTTACTGCCTGTATCCAGCAATGCAGTTCCAAAGAACTAAGGATACTTATGTTTTTTAGTTAAGGTAAAGGTTTCCCTTGCTCGAAAGCCAGTCGAATCCGACTCTAGGGATGCGGTGCGCATCTCCGTTTCCAAGCCAAAGAGCCAGGGCTGTCTAAAGATGTTTCCATGGTCATTTGGCCGGCATGACTAGACGTTGAGGCACATGGAATGCTGTTACCTTCTCACCGAAGTCGTACCTATTTATCTACTTGCAATTTCTTGCTTTCGAACTGCTAGGTTGGCAAGAGCTGGGACCAGAGATGGGAGCTCACTCCGTCATGCAGCGCTTGGATCAAGGAGCCAGCAATTCCCACTGATTTCCCCCCTCCCACTGCATCCCACTGAGCCCTCCCCCCTATTTTGTTCCTGGGGTCTGGACCCTTAGAAACAGCAAAGTGAGTAGGAAGGGGGAACTGACAGATTGCTACTTCCTCTTAAAACATAAGTGCTCTTAAGTCTTTGGAATGTTGTTGTGCTCTGGGGTCAAAAAGCCTGTATCCATTTAGAGAGGAGACAGTTATTTTGCAAATGGAATGAACACATCTACTGCATCAGTAATCCTCTTGCATTGGGAACCTGTGATCATTCTCATATCCATCAGATTGCAGGAGGATGATTCTGTTTCAGGTACCTTTCTAGTGCAGAGAACTGTCTTACTGTTTGTTTTTTCTTTAACAGGCCTTGGTCAAGGAGGAGCTCCGTCTTGTAATTACAGTAGATCAGATAGATAAGGCAGTGGGTATTGTTCCACGGGGTGCATATATAAAGACACCACTTGGACCTGTGCATGAAAACAGGAGTTTTGAAGGTAAATCAATGTTTGAGTTAATACAAAATATCTCCTTCATTGAATGCTAAAATAACTATGATCAGTAACTTCCTCCTTGTGTTTGTCATTTTTAGGGCATGTCCCCATGTAAGATGTAGGAATGCTTACTCAGCATCTAGGCACAGCCAGTACAGATTCTGTCTATATGATAGATATATGAATTATGCATTTTGTATGTAAGGAAGCAAAGTGTGTGGAAAGCCTTCACACAGAAATGGTTTTGTACTGATTGGTTTTGGTGGTAGAAGTGGAATTGGTGTCTGATGGATTTTATGTGTATAAAGCAAACTGAAGGGCCAGTTGTACAGGTCTTTGCCCACCCAAGCCAGTCCAGGAATGGGAGGGAATCCTGTACTTTTCACTACGTTAAACAACAAACCACAAGATGGTCTATACCCCTTCTGGTTTCAGAACAATTTGCCACCAGAACCTCTTTCTTTAGTCCCTGCTCTTCCTAAGGGAGAGATTCCAAACCCTTAGCACATTAGCAACTCAATATAGAGATGCACACTCTTACCAAGGTAGCATGTGTGTGGAGCGTTGGGCTACAAGATTTAGACTTAGAATTCAGGTACAACATCAGAAACCATTTAACAATCAGAAGGATCTTTATTCAGTACAGAGATTAGCATAGACTACCAGAGATTACAAAATAACAAAGGCTAGGGCTGTTTGCCTTAACTAACATTAATAATTCATAGTTACCAAGTGAGGATTATTCATCAGTCCAAGATAGTCCGAGTACCAAGGGATTTTAAGGAGAAATCCCATCCTTGCACCCATGTGCTCCAGTTCACAAAGCAACTCTTTGTCTCTCATGAGGCAGCATTTCCAGGTGCAATAAAACAGGCAGCAAGAGGAAGAAGGGAGAGCTAAGCAAGAGAGCAACCAGAGCAAGACTCTCATTCCCATAGGGATCGATCAATTATAGCCCAATTCCAGTCACAATTAGCTGTGGCCATCAGCCAATTGTGAGTGGGCATGGGTGTGCCCAATTGTTGGTTGTCATAGCTGCGTGTCGGGATAGGCTAGACGTTTGGAGCCCGGCCTGCAGTCAGATGACCCAAACTCCAGCTACTTCATGGTCTACGTGACTAGTCACATGTGGGCCAGAAAGTGCAGCCATGAGGTCTGGCGTTTGGCATGAAAGTGTGAAAGAATGTGGGTTTATGGCATAGCTATTGAGGCCATGTGGCCCCCACCATTTGGCTTGCAACAGGAAACAAGACACAGCATGTTATCAAAAGACATTACTGGAGAAGGCATGTGGCTATAGAAAGCAGAAAGCAATTTTTCTATACACCAGTGTCAGCATTTCTTAATATGCTTCCTTTCAGTTTGACACACCTGGGCAAGGTGTGAATTTTCCAAGTGTTAAGCCTATTTTTAATTTGGAATCCAATAACATACTCAAGTTTTGTTCAGAGGTTTTGTGCTGATGGGGGGGGGGTGGATGGAAGGATGGCAACTCCACTTTTCACTTCCAGTATATCTTCTCTTAGACAGTAATAATCCCAGGCTAGGTGAAATTCCAGAAATAGGGAGATTGGGTTAAAATCCTCACTCAGACATGAAGCACGCTCTGTGAGTTTGGGCTAGTCACTTTCTTAGCCTCCCTTATTTTACAGAATTGTTATTGGGATAACAGAGAGGAGAAAAAAATGGTGCATAGTATTCTGAGCTCTGTGAATGGTGGGTAAAATAAATTATAAGTAAGATAGAAGATAATTGCCCATCACTTTTAACGCAATTAAAAGGCTGTCAGGTTTTTGTTTTCTCTGTTTTCTTGCAAAAAAGCTAAGCCTTCTCTGCTCTATTCCCTCAGTGGTACAGCCTGCAATCCATGTGAATAGACTGAAATGAAGAGAGGGAACCCTTTGCCCTACTTGTAAGGTTACAATCAGAATTGTCTCAATTGAGAGAACTGTGGTGACACCTATTCTATAGCACATTCTCCCATTCATGTTTTTGCTTGATATTTACTGGCCACATTAAGAATTGTTGCTAGGGCTCAAGTTAGTGCTGCTCTGAGTTATTCTTAATTCATCTGTATATCTGTGTATGGGAGTGTAAAGGCTATTATACTGCATACATACACTCTTAATTCACATATATGAATGGGAATTATTACAAGGCTGACAATATTGGTCTAGAGATACCTTTGCTGTTGTACCCTGTATCTGCATGAACTCAGAATAGGTCTAAATGAGTGCCCCCCCACACCTGGTTTCTTTTTGTCATGAATGATTCTGACTTGGAGTTACCTTTGGACATTATCACATGACCAAGCCATGTTTTTGGCTGTGGAGCTAGACTGAAGAATAGTTTCTTTGTTTTCAGATTCAGCAAGATTGCTGTAACCACTAAGAGATTTGTTTTGATAAACTGCCAGTTCAAAGAACTGTTGTACCAATAGAACTGTTGGCAGTTTCCCAGAACTCTGCAAAGCATTCCTGGAGGTCTCTGTCTATGTGGGTTTGTTATTAGTGCCTTAATGCAAAGGTGCTTCCTAAGGCCATTCATCAGTGAACTGAAGGTTAGCAGTGTGTATGTGGAAGGAGATTCATGGCTAATGTTTACACTCTTCACACAACAGGTTTGTCTTTGACTGAGGCCAAAAAGTTAAGCTCCTATTTCCATTTCACTGAGCCTGTAAACCTGAAGAACAAAACCCTTCTGGAGAAAGCTGATTTGGACCCATCCATTGACTTTCTGGATTCTCTTGAACATGATATTCCTAAAGGTAGGGTGGAAGTGATATCACCAAAATGTAGAATGGGAACAGAAATGTTATAAAGCTGCCACTCCTAGCTAAGAGGACACATATGGCCTACATCATTGAAGAAGAAGAAAATGTAGTAATTGTACAATAGTCTTCTAAAGTTCAGAAAACTGAAAAAATTATCTCAGTTGTTCTTACCTCAAACATATAAGGCAGGCCTGCATTATTTTCTTTATATGGAGGATCCACAAAGACTTGCAGAATGAATCTCATTTTTACCTTTATCTCTCCCCCCCCCCATATTTCCTCTTTTCCTTTCCTGGCAGCCTCTCCTCCTTTTCTGCCTCCTTCTTTCCTTCCTATCCACAAGCCTAAGTCACCTCCCTTGTCTTCAGCTTTCTCTGTTTCCCTCCCCCTGGCAGCCACTCCCTGGGAGAGCTGTGTGGCAGTTGCTGGCCCAGGCCTAGTTGTGTGGGTTATGTGTTTCCAATGATCACCACTGGATCTGTCTGCAGTAAGTCCTTCTCTATCAGGGGAGGTAGACAGGACTTTCCCCACTGTTTTAACATCTAGAGGTTCACCCCATGCCTTTGCAGAAACCAAGGCTTAGAAGGCTACGCAATATTGTTTTGGTTGCCTTGCAAACTCCAAAATGGCCACTGAGAGCTCAGTGGACATTCTTTTCTTAAAGCTGCAGGCATTGTTTCTGTTATTTGGGGGAGTGTTAATCCCCCTCTGTGTGTGTGTGTGTGTGTGTGTGTGTTAAGTCCCATCAAGTCCCTTCTGGCTTACAATGACCCTATAAATTAATGTCCTCCAAAACATCCTATCATCAACAGTTTGCTCAGGTCTTGCCAACTGAGGGCTGTGGCCATGACATTAGATTCGGGATGGAGGATTGTGGGAGATTATTATAAGGCTCCTATAATATTAGTTAAGGGTCCTAAGAACTCAGTCAATTTACTGATCAGTTTTTCTCTTTTTGGCTTTTATCCTGGAACAACAGGATCAGCTTACGGCTGCATTAAAAAAGAAAAACCAATGAAATTCACACAACACTACAGCAGCTATTAGACAGCAAGTCGTTAACAATAGCTGAGGAACCGTCAAGAACTTGTAGGGATGACTTCATTTTCTCCATATTCCCTTCCTTAATCTATTTCCTCTTTATCTTATTCTGGCAGCCCACATATAAACTACTTCCTTCTCCCCTTTCCACTCACCAATCATCCTTTCTGTTTTTCTGCCCCCTCCCAATCTTCAGCTTTATTTATTGTTTATTTACTTCATTTATACCCCACCTTTCTCCTTACTGGGGACCCATGGAACATACTGGGGACCCAAGGATCATTCTCCTCCCCTCTGTTTTATCCTTACATGGACTCTGTGAGGTAGGTTAGGCTGAGAGTGTGTGACTGGCCCAAACTTCTGTAGCAGACAGGGGATTTGAATCTGGGTGTCTATAGCATATTGGCTTTCAGGTTTCCTCCTTTCTTCCCTCTGGCAGCCTCTCCTTGGGAAAAGTCTGGCCAACTTGCATACGTTTTGCAGTAGCAAGTTGCTCAGGTGAGTTGTGTGGTGGCCACTGCCAGGCCTGGCCAAGTCATGCAAAGTGTGCAGAGACTGCCGTTGCGCCCAGTTCTGGTACCACCATTGCACTTGGGTGAGTTGTGCAAATTGCACTGAAGCAGTTGTCTGGTGTTTGATGCTTGCCCTGGCCCTAATGTCCTACCTCCAAGGCAGGAAGAAGGGGAGCAGGGGTGGACTGGGAGCCCAGAGTAGCACTGGAAAGGGCCTTCCCTCCTGCCTTTTACTGATAGAAAACAAGGCTTGAAGGCTGTTTACATTGTTGTGGTTGTTGAGCAAACCCCACAGTGGCCACTGAGATCTCAGAGAAGGCATTCATTTCTTAAACGTACAAGCACTGCTTCTATTGGTTTTTGGGTATTAAGCTCCCAATGTTTTTTTAAAAAGAGTTCAGATTAGTGCTTTTCTCAAGGTTGCATTTCTCAAGGTTGTAGAAAGTTCTGTCTTGCCCATTCATGGTGCCAGTCTTGGATTTAAGCATCTACAGATGAAACCATGTTGAGAACTAATATTATACATGGAGGGATGATGCAAAGAGCTCATAATTTGTCTAAGGCCACTTGGCAAGTCTGTGGTGAAGTTGAACTTTAAACCAGAGACATTCTGCTTGTGTTCCTGACCACTGTGTCACACCGGCTTTCATAATAACGTGCTATATGTTTTATGTGTGGCCTGATTTTTCAGAATTTTTTTGGTAATAGTAAGACTGTTAAGATAAACAAAAAAAAAACATATAGAGACTGTTACATCCTTATACTGGGTAGTTTTGCCTACTTTTTTGTTAGCTTCCTGTGCTGTCTGAGTTCTGTATTTTGTCCTGAGTAAAAGGGGCTTGCAGCAGCCTGCCGAGCAAGATAACACTATCAGAATGGTTTTTTGTTTTTTAAAAAAAGCTTTTTATAGGGTTTGGTGTATTTGGTATGTCCTGTTCCATCCAATATTGCTTTTTATCGCAATGAGTTTTTGTTAATTCTAACTTTATCTTGGAGAGATTGGGTTCAAACTTAATTTTTTCTGTACTGTTTCACATTATAACATTTTGGCCTTGGCAGGGTAAAATTAAACAGCTTGCAGTGGACGAATATGTCTGCATGCTTGTTAGGGAATCTGAAGATCATTGATCTTTGTATAATGAAGATTAATTGAGTTCTGTATTCTGTCATGATTAGAAGGGGTTTGAATGACTTATGTTACTCCAACTATAATTGGGAGTGAGATTTCTTGTGCTCACACTGCATTCTAAAAGGAACAAATCGATCAGTAATTTTCAGTTATCCCCCCCCCCCATTTCCTCAGTCTTTCAAGTCAATGTGAATGAGCCTCCCATAGGGCCAGTGTGCTTTTCAGAATAGCCAGTCTTTGCTTATCATATACAAAGTAGCATGTGGCTCTTAGCTTCTTCTTTTTCCTAAATGCTGTGGTACTGAAAAATGGACCACCTACATGGAAACTGCTGCAGAAAGGCCAACAGAGACCCAAAGATATCAAGAGCAGGAGCCTGAAGAACAAGGTTTGAGAATGGTGGATGAGTGTCTCAGCTTTGGTGCCAGAAAGTAGCAATTGCACATGGAGCAGTTTGGCTTGTCAGTGAATGCTATAAATTTGATATGGCTTCCGGTAGGGTTTCTGTCACAAAGCCCTTGGAAATTCTTGTAATACATGACAAAGTATACGGACTTGGAAGTGGAAAGCAGGAGAGTAAGGTTGTTTTTACAGTAAACTGGGCAGCTGCATGTAGGACTGTAGTTACTCATCCTGTTTTATATAGATATTATTACAAATGTGTATATTTATTTTCTTATAAAAGGAAGCATGGTGGGTCAGAGTCAAAATCCAGGTACCTTAATGCAGTAATGAATATCTAATTAAAAGCCAAAGATATGCTTTCAGCTATCTAAAAACAATTCACATAGCCAGCCTTAAGGTACCCAAAACTTCTGTGCTACTGCTGACTGTGAAACAGCGGTTGAAGAGTATAGGTTCATTGTTGTGGCTTCTGTTCAGGCACATGCTGGGAATCCATGTGTGCAGGCCATCTGTGGAAAAGATTTCCAAAGCCTTCTAATAGATGAGGAATGCCCCTCCCTCTGGCGCTTTCCTGCCAAAACAATCACATGACCAGGAGGAGGGATGCTACTCACTTAGCTCTTTTTGTGCCACTGTGAAGAGAGGATCTTTACTGTTTCAGTTTTTCCTCACCTCATTCTTGAGACTGAGGAGACTTGTTCCTATCAATTTTTTTTGGTCATCAGTAATTCTAGTGAGGAATAAACAACACTGAAAGAAGAAAAGTTTCTGGCTTTCCACATTGTCACTCAAAAGGGGCCTCTTCAGAACTGCACCAACTGTGGCTTTAAAATGGCACTGATAAACGCCCATTCTCTGTACCTTACCTGTCTGGGGGATCACACAGCAGAGCTCCCTACTCTTTCTGTCAACAGTTTACCCTGAATGCATGATTTGTTAGAGCTAGATTCAAAAACACTCTTTTTCAAAGGCTTTGGCTGCATGCCAGCCTGAATAAAGGCACCTTCCCCCTCCCTGGTGAGGTGTGGTCTGAAAGAGCCTCGGATTCACTGGCTCTTTTCAAAGGCTTTGTCTGCATGCAAGCCTGAAAACAGGCATATTCCCCTCCTTGGCTGTGTCAGCTCCGAGGGGAGAAACCAGGAGGTGTTGCCTGACAGAGCCTCAGATGACTCTTTTCTAAGGCTTTTGCTGCAGCAGGCCTGATTGAAAGAATCCCTCCCCCTCTCTGGCTCCTGTTTGGTTCCAGCCAGAAGCCTGAAGGTGTGGCCTAGTGGGAGCCCCTTTTAAGGGCTTAGCTATGCTTGACTGAAGGAAATCTTTCCTGGCTGCCCTCAGTTTCAAGGTGAAATTCTTCAAGGCATGAGTTAAGAGAACCTTGCAATTCTCAGTGACTCTTTGTGAAAGGTGTTGAGTATCAGGAGGGTATTGTGCCTTTCAGTTGGGGTTGTTTGGACCTCTTCACTCCTATAGCTTTGGAGAGATGCTAAAGTGGGTGGAGTTTCCTGTTCTTGGTTGTGTTCTGAGGCAACAAACTGGTTATGCTTAAGGCCTGTTGAGTTTCATTTTACCACTCTATTGGGACTGCCTTAGTTCCAAGGTCAGAACTGATTCTTGGTGATCTCTGTGCCAAGCCCTTTTATTAATGCCTGGTTCTAAAGGCTGACACAGTGACACAGCAGCCTCAGTTGCACCTTGCAATCCATCTCCATGGGGAACTCAAAAAGTGATCATCAAGTATGCTTTTTGGAGGCAAGCCTGAGCAGTTTGCCTCTCCTTTTTGTTCCATGGTCTGGGGTGCCTTGGTTGCTTCTGTTTTCAGTATCTATGATAAACCTGCACCTTTAAGCCTAAAACTTTTGTAGGCAATTTTCCCTGTTGGTTTCATGTATGCCCACACTCCCTTCTTCCTACCAGTGTTCTTAATCTCACTGCTGCTTCTGGGAGAGAGCTCTTATTTTAACTGGGTTCAGACTGTCTATGGAGTCATTCTTATGTGATACCATTTCTAGCGAAAGCCAGGGTGATATAGTGGTTAAAACATTGGGCTAGGATCTGGATGACCCAGGTTCAAATGTCATTCTGTCTGAAAGCTTGCTTGTGATTTTGGGCCCATCGCATTCTTTCAAACTGACCTGATGAGGATGGAATGGAAAAGTGTAAAATGTTATAAGCCCATTTGAGTCACTGTTGGGGAATAAGATGGGGTACAGATAAACTCAATGCCCATCTTTTTAAAGGATATCTTATGTTTCTACTCAAAACGGATGCCCCATGGGATGAAGACTTTGACAAGCAAACTGTCATTTTATTAGCTAATACTACAGCCTCTACTACAATCCTTTAGCAAATATATGCATGCTTCCACTGGTAATTTGGCCTGCAGGTTAAATAGTGCTTCATCTCTAATTCAGCCACTGTGGAGTGTAAGTGCTGTATACTGTTAGCCTGGGTGGGAAGTGGAATTTCTCTGCCGTACCCTTCCCTTTAAGCTGTGAATCAACAGGTCAATATGGCCCTTTTACAGTCCCCTTTGCTTTATACACCTTGTCTCACAGCCTCTGCCACTGGTGTAGGTGACAAATCTATTCCTTTAATCTGGGTCAGGTTTTTTTCAGACTACCCTAGACTATGCTAGGAATTGAAAAGAAAAAGAAAGGAGCTGGTTGTTACTGCAGCTCCACAGAGAGGATATGAATTCTTCATGGAATGATGATGCTAAGTCCAGTTGGGCAACACTTGTGGGGAGTAACAGGCTTGCTGTCAGGTCCTTAAGAGTCACCTCTCCCTCCCCTCCTTTAAATAATGCGGTGCCTCTGAGTTGCACACACTTTTTTCCATGTGCAATATGCCAAGTTCCATCCTTGACATATCCCACTGAAAAAGTCTCCAGTAATCGGACTTGTAAAAAATCCTTTAAATTCATTCACCTATCCTCTGGGGTAATTTAATCTACATGAAAAAGTAAAAAATGTTATGGTCAGCTGTCTTGTCCACCACCTACAGGTTTTTTCACAACTATGTCACTTTGTGGGCTCAGACCCAAGATCTCTCCCACCTCTCCTCTGAAGGAATGTTGCCTTTCTTCCCATTAATTACGCTATTCAGTTCAGTACTGCCCCTGAGACAGAAAAAGGGCACTACTTTGAATGATTGTTATGTGTTAAGGAGGGCACCTGGAAAGGCCTACGTTCAGGTTCAGGCCATCTAGTTATGTGTATTGTAGTCTTAAAACTTTTGCTTGGCTGCCTTATTCACAGACCTCTCTACCCTTCCTGCAGAGACTCTTGTCTGCCATTGGGGGTGGAAGCTGCCAGTGGCAGAATCTCTAAAATTCTCCTTTGTTTGGGATTATGCCTTGGCTGTTTTACAAAATACATGGTGATCAGGGTGATCCCTGTGAGGCTGTTTTCCCTGCGCCTGTTGGTGGCTGGTTGTTGATTCTTTCCAGGAAAACTCTTTTTATCTTGCTGATTTTCTCTTTCTCTTTCTCAGTTTTTAGTCAGGCCTTATTTTATTAAGATTGTTAGCTTTTTTGCTTTTTTTTTTTTTGCATTTTTATATATCTCTATGTGACACCATGACGGAATTTGGCTTTTGGTGTATATTTTCAGGGGATACCCAAATTTGTTTTTCTTTCTTTCCAAGACAGAGCTAATGTGCGTTCTTCTGGCAGTTTCAGCACTGCATTTTTCTCATGGCACTTCTTTTGACTCTGAGCCTCTGGAAGTTAGTGCCATCTCAGATGCCTTTCCTGTAGTGTTGGGACCCTGCTGTGGGCATGTATCTCCCAGTGACTCCCAGTCATCTGCAAAGTTAGTTTGTCATACCACTACTTTCACCTAGAGCACTAGACATACCTTACTTTTGTCTTTTATTTTAGTGCAAACACTCCACATAGTTGTGGAATGCATTGTAATTATGTTTTCTTCAACTAACGGGGCCAACTCCCAGATATGGAGGCCTGGCAATTTGGCCTTGCCCCTCAGTGTCTGTTTTTGCTCCTTTTCTGTCAGGGACCCCTGTCATTGTGGAATGCCCTTCTAATCCCTTGTCAAGGTAGTCTGGGTTTATGTTTTTCCCCCTGGCAATTTTGCTCTGCACAAGGTTCAATTATGGTGCATGCCGTCCATCCTTTCTTTGGACACATCAGGCCTGCTTCACTGCTTTCATTATTATGGTGTTGTCTGCTTATTTTTATCAGCTCCGTCCCTGCACTGTAGCAGTAGTCTCAGATTTTTATGAATGGCAAGTGCCACTTCTCTACCAAATTTTGCCCCTCTAAGTATAAAAGAGTGTCCCCTGAGGCTATAACAGGGTTTGGACCCTGCTTCTTATGCTGTTGATTATGTTTTGCTCACTGGTTGGGACTCAAACTCTCTAAACTTTCCTCTTCCTTATTGGATTTCTAAAGGTATTGCGAACAGACATATAACCCCCTCTTTGATTGTTTGTGCCATTTATATATATTTTTTACTATACAGCACTTCCAACTGTGGAATGAGGACATTGTGGGTTCTAACCTATGCCCCCCTCCATTCATGAAGGTTCACAGGGTTAGGGTGTCTCATGCCCTGGCTGGAATCCCCACCAGGGATTGTCTCTCAGTCCTTATATCTCTTAATGTTATCCTTACGTTTCTGATGCCAAACATCTGTGCACTCTTTACATTCCTTGAATGTGATTTTCCTTGAGTTTTGGTCTGCCAGGGACCTAACACTACTTTATATTACTCTGTCAGGCTTCAAGAAGGACTAGTCAGCATCCTCACAACCTGTCCTTGTGGGCTGATGGAGGCAATCACATTCTGTCTTGAGTGCATGGCTGTTCAATGCCACTGTACGTGTCACGGCTCTCTCCAAAAGACTGCTTTTTTTCTTTGCAACGTTCCTGCATATATTTCGGTTGGGACACTTGTAGAGAATTCCCTGCTTCTTTATAAGGCAGTTCTGGATGAATGTCATATATGGGACACTAAACAGTGGTTGGGAAAGCAGTTCACCATGATCTCTTCCTTTGAGAGCATCACACCCACCTCCTTCACTCAGTGAGCTTGCTAATCTTTCAGTATGGGACCATACAGAAGCCACAAAGATGAAAACAGGGTTGCAGTTACCTGTATCTGTTGTTCATCAAGTGGTCCCTACCTCCTCCCTGCTGTGAACTCTCTGGAACCTTCGTTTCTTGGCATCTCCAGCGGCAGCATGGAGAGAACTGAGGGAGTGGCACCCTTCCTTCTGGTCATGTGATTGTTTTGGCAGGAAAGTGCCAGAGAGAGGAGGGGCACTCCTAGTCTTCTAGAAAGATTTGGACATCTTTTCCACAGCTGGTCTGCACATATGCAGCCTCAATGTGTGTGTGCACAGAAGACTATTTGATGAACAACAGTTACAGGTAAGTGCAATCCTGTTATGTTTGTTAGAAGCTGACATTTAAAAGAAGCAAGCACCATTGTGATAGCCTTGAGGCATGAAATGGTCACTACTGTGTGTCTGAAAATGTAATAGCATGCTTCATAATAAGTTGTAAACTTTGAAATATTACAAGCAATCTAACAAACTTGGGTTCACAATCAATAATATTTTTTCTGAGGTAGCAGAAGTGAGGGTTACTTCATTTGTACTTCTTTGTAAGCAGTAATTATGTATTGTACAAATGCTGAGTCTTGTCTACACATTGATATATGTGCACCAGAGTTAATCTCAGGACATGGATCCTACTTTTATTATAGTTCTATTGAGTTATGAGTGATGCTTGCATTTGTTATCAACTAACAACTCCCAGCCTTGCATATTTATGGATAATTCAGTTGGATTTAACAGATGTACCAGAATACTGGAGAGGAGCAAACGTGACACCAATTTTTTAAAAGGGATCCATAGAGGAACCAGGAAATTAGAAGCCAGCCAGCCTAATGTCTCTCCCAGGCAAATTAGTAGAAACTGTAATCAAAGATAGAATTGTTACGCACATAGAGGGACAAAGCCTGCTGAGGGAAAGTCAGCATGGCTTCTGCAAAGGGAAGTCCTGCCTCACCAACCTTTCGGAGTTCTTTGAAAAAGTGAACAAGAGGTGAAGAAAATAGCGACCATCAAGTGTCAGCCACTGACAGCTCCTCATCTACTTCGGTGTCCCTGGGTGAAATCTTTGACTCTGACTTTGATTCTGATTTGGGTGCTGCTGCACCCAGATCTTATAAGGTTAACATCCCCTGGCAAAAGAAGAAGAAGAAGTGTAAAGACGAGAAGACATCCAAATGAAGATCTAAGATTTCTCTATGTCAGAACTCAAAGAATGTATATTATTGCTCATATGCTATACCAAAATTAAGAAATTTTGTTCTTTCTATTTGAATACTTATTACTCAGTAATGTAATGGTTTATTGTAAACGTTAGGGAAATACCCAAAGCGTAAGATAGATCATTGTACCTTGCTACTCTGAATTGGTAGTGTGTAGTTTTTGTAGTTTATAGTTTCTAAAAAAATAAAATAAAAATGAAATAAATAAAAAGTGAACAAGTGACTTCCGGTTTTCGGCGACTCGCGAACGAATGCACTCCATCGAGCTCTGATGGGTGCGATTCGGATCAAGGCAGCAGGAAGGGGGCTCAGAAGCCTTCGATCCCCCCCTGAAGCTCTTGTAGGGAGCTTCTAGCCTAGAGCGCTGAAGGAATCGCTCCCGAAGCTGCAGCTGGAGGATTGAGGATCTTTTTAACTCCTTAAGGCCAGCAATGGTGACCAGAGACGTTACCGTACCAGAGTGCACAAAGACTTAAGCAACAGGACTCTCCCTATGGGAAGACCCACAGCGGGGGGGGGGGAAGTGAAAATAATGTCACAGTGAGGGGGGGGAAATGGCGTCCAGAGGCGGAGGCACCACAGGAAGTGCCAGCACAGCATCACCGGTCACAAGACCGGAAATTACCAGCTGGTATGATTTCTGAAGCCTTGCACCCCCTGCTAGATTAGCTGATGAATCTCAATTAGAAATTTGATGATTTGCAGAAGGAGCTAAAGGAGACCAAAGATAAATCAGAGAAGACGGTCAAAAAGCTAAAAAAGGTTGAAA
>NW_015172587.1:469903-470051 GCF_001447785.1 Gekko japonicus
AAGAGGTTCTGAAAAACAACAATTACTACAATTATAAGTGGAAAGATCCCTAAATGTTTTAAGATTCCAAGGGGTACCGAAAAAAAAGATGAAAATTTAAGAGAAATCCTATGTGACGCATTGGCCCCCTTGATCAACAGCAAACCTG
>NW_015172587.1:471080-534599 GCF_001447785.1 Gekko japonicus
TATTGGAACCGGTACTATTTAATTTATTCATCAGTGATCTGGAACTGTGGGTGAATAGTGTAGTGATCAAGTTTGCAAATGACAACAAATTGTTCAGGATGGTGAAAAGTTAGGCTGACTGTGAAGAGCCCCAAGAGGACCTCCACAAACTGGGTGAGTGGGTGACAATGTGGCAGATGAAGTTCAATGTTGGTAAATGTAAAGTGAGGCATATTGGGACAAAAAAATCTCAACTTCAAGTACAGGCTAATGGTGTCTGAACTTGCTGAGGTTGAGAGGAAAAAAGATCTTGGAGTCGTAGTGGATAGGTAAATGAAAGTGTTAACCAATGAAGTTCAATGTTGGTAAATGTAAAGTGAGGCATATTGGGACAAAAAAACCCCAACTTCAAGTATAGGCTAATGGGGTCTGAACTTGCTGAGGTTGAGAGGAAAAAAGATCTTGGGGTCGTAGTGGATAGGTCAATGAAAGTGTTAACCCAGTGTGCTGCAGCAATGAAAAAGTAAATCTCTGTGTTAAGGATTTTTAGGAAAGGGAATGGAAATAAAATGCCCCAGTATATATGAAGAATCTGGGAATTTTCAGTTTAGAAAAGAGACAATTAAGGAAGGGACATGATGATAGAGGTGTATATTTTTACATGGGATGGAGAGAGTTGAAAAAGAGACATTTTTCTCTCAAAATACTAGAACTCGAGGGCAGCCAATGAAACTGATGGGCAGTAGATTCAGGACAAAATACTACTTTACACGGAGAGTAATTAAAATGTGGAATTTGCTGCCAGAGGATATAGTGATAGCCAGAGGAATAAACAGCTTTAAAATGGGATTAGAGAGATTCATGGACGACAAGTCGAACAATGGCTACTAGCCATGGTCACTGAGGGGAACTTCCACATCCAGGGGCATTATGCCTCTGAATCCCAGAGCCAGGAGGCCACATCAGGGGAAGGCCTCGGCTTCTATGCCCTGCTGTTGGCTGTCCATAGGAACTGGTTGGCCACTGTGTGAGACAGGATGCTGGACTAGATGGACTATCGTTCTGATCCAGCAAGCTCTTCTTATGTTCTAGATGTACAGAACATTATCACTATATAAGTATTGAAACACTGGAGTAAGACTGCACTTCTACAAAATGTTACAGAACATGAGACACGGCCCTTTAACTTGTTCTTGCTCTTGTAACTGATTTTGTCATATTTCCTTTAGGCCTCATATTGGTATATTATCTTTCCCTCAGTACTCCTGAGAATTGTCTGGGTGGAAATGTCCTTATGCTGAATTTCCTTTCCAGAGTTGTATTTTATCTGTGCAGTGAAAGCTGCCATTTAATGGGACTTTTATAGTGGGAGATAGAGTCTCTTGGTGGTTTTTTCTGAATACACTTACAAAACCTTTCCCTGGTGCATTCATGGCTGCTGCAAAGCCCTGGGTGCTGGGAGGATTGAGGCTAAGAGACATGAACCTGCTTTATCTCTAAGCATTAGCACAGCTAATTAATTCCCTTTCAAAGTTTCCCTCTGACGTGATTAATCCCCTATCAGCCACTGTCTCCAGCCATTCAAGGAGCCTGTGTCTGCTGAGGTATTTACAGCCACTAGCTAGCCAGCAGACTGCAAGGCAGCCTGTTATCGGGGTGGAGGTGGCTTTAAGACAAATGGTTGCCTGTCTCCCCAGTGGCCTTACAAAACCTAACAAAATGCTGTGCTGTGCCGTGCCGGCCACCTACTCTCCCCCCACTAACGTTTCACAGATGTGACCTGAGCCCTCCCTTTTCATAGCTTAACACTAAGCAGCACCTCCTCAGCCTTGTGAAAGCTGTGAGCTAGAGCACTTTACTTCTCCGCCTGCCAAGAGCCACATGGGGACAAGACCTTTCAAGCTGCTTTACTGAAATCCAAACTAAAAGGCCTATAATGGATGAGGGGGGGAAGTAATGGTGTTGGAGAGAAAATGATGCTGTAAAAAGGGGGGGGGTTGGGATAGACTCTGGTGGTGCTTCTCTTGTTGGGGTTGTTAATAAAGAAGGAAGACCTCGAGAGTTTGCAGGTTCAAAAAATGGTGTGTCCCCTGGAGCTACTCAAACAGTTGGAAAAATCCAGTAATCACACTGTGACATGAGTGACTGAAGGAGATTTTCATAATCTTTGAAGGACTCGATCAATTTGTGTGGATAAATTGATCTGGTCAAGTGACCAAGTTATAAGGTAATTGGATTGCCTTTGTCTTATGTACTGAGGTTAATACAGTGGTTTTCAAAGTAAAGGTCATGACTCTTTCGCAGATGGATTGTGGGACCAAGAGCGAGGACAAAGTCTGCTTGATGGCAGACTTGGGTTTTTCTCTGCCTAATATGTAAAATGGCCATGGAGTACAGCTTATTGCTCAGTAATTCTATGTGTTTAGTAATATCAAACAGGAAAAGTAAAATATAACTGTGTTCATTGTTAACTGATGTGAGATTCCTGCACTGTATGGTGGAGAGGAGAGAAGCAACATGGAATTAATTTACAAGTGGGTCCCAAAAAGTAGAGGACTTTTTGAAGTAGGTCCTGAAAAATATAGTAAGTTAGAAGTGGGTTCCATTTCAAAAAGTTTGAGAAGAATTTATTTAGTACATTGACCTGGGCTTGCTGTGCTAATTGTTTTCCAGTAGGGGACACTGTGGTGTCAGCATTCAGAGAAATGAAGAAAGGGCAAACCCCGATGAAGTAATATGAGAAAGCTTTGGACTCTTTACAGAGGTGAGGACAGAAAAACCACACTGTGTGTGGTATATACTGACCTTTTGAACTGTGGATGCGAAGAGGAGACTGTCAGTCCTGCTAGAATTCACACAACTTCCAGGAAGGCTTGCTGGCCTTTTCAGTAGCTTTCCTAGTACCATCACCCTCTGCGTCCAGAGGAGGTTCTCTCATGATTTTCTTATCAAAGGCCACACACAGTTCATACCAAGAACTGGAGTCTATTGGTAGTGCAATTCCTATTCCAATTATAGGGTGTTCCTCAAGGTGTGTGTTAGATCGCGCTAACAAAGGACCATAGGGTGTTCCTCAAGGTGTGCCTTTTCTTTGGAAACTATCCCTATGGGACAAGGTAACATGACCCAAAACAGGTAGTTTTATTGCTTTTGACTTTCTGACCACCCACAGGATGCCCATATTTCTAGCACAATGCATGTATGTCTTGAGGTTTGCTTTTGTATGTAATAAATCAGTGTATTCATTGTATTTTTGGGTCAAACTTGACAATGCTTCCAGGGTCCTGTTTATCCAGAACCCTTGGTTGTTCTGAAGGAGATTGCTTATCATTTCAGACTTGTGTTAGAGCCTACCCATTGTTAACGAAGAGAAAATGTGGGCAGTTGCACAGAATCATTGCCATACCATTCCAGGAAGTTTATTTAAAGGCTTTTAAAAATGTTGAAAATGATGTTAAAGGCCTTTTAGTTGATCCCAAATGAAATATTATTTATAATTTATGTATTCACTACAAAGTCCCACTATGGTATAAATTTCATTCTAGGGAATGATTAAACATAATGTGACCAGAGAAAACAGAATGTGATACATCTGGACTTTGTTAGGAACCATTTGTCTCTAGTAGTAGTTGCTAATAGGTAAGGAGTTGCTCATTTTTCTTGATGCTATATCCTAGCTTCTATGTATAAAAAAGAAAAAAATATAAATGTGTGGCTTGGCTGCAGACATGAACTTTATGAATCATATGCAAAGTGAACTTGAAAACATGAAAGTGACATGTTCTTGAAAGCTCAGTAATAAGTATAGGAAATCACAGTTTTTATACCATGTTCTTATGAATTTGAGATTCCTAATCTGGGTGCATCAGCTAGTCAAAGGAAGTTGTTGGTACTCCTCAGTATGAATGGGATACTTTTTAGAAAGTGATTTCTCTTAGGCAGTACTAATATTTGCAAATAAGAATTTTTATTGTTTCTTCAGAACTGCCAGTATTCACTTGTAATGTTTTTCCATTTAAGTTAGTATGCATAAAATGTACATGTCTGCTGTCCCTTCATAGAGGGCAGCTTGTTCAACCTTATAGTGTTTCTGATCCTTCACAACCTTTGTAAATCTTGAAAGGTTGCCCATTGTCATCAACACAGTAGAGTCCCATAATGTATGTGTCATTCTCTGAGATCAATATGTTAGTAGTATTTATTTACTTTATATATACCCTGCCTTTCTCACCAGTGGGGAATCAGATCCAAAGTGGCTTACATTGATCTTCTGTCCTCCATTTTAGCCTCACAAGAACTCTGTGTGGTAGATCAGGCTCAGAGAGAATGACTGGCTCAAGGCCACCTGGCAAACGTCCATGGCAGAGTGGGGATTTAAACCTGGATGTCTAACCACTACTCCCCATTGGCTCAAACATATTTGTAAGCTCAGAGGTGTGTTAATACCTTGCTTTTGAGGGGCATTATTAGCTGCTGTGATCTTTACTGCAATGGTGCGTGTAAAGTGCTGTCAAGTTGTAGCCGACTTATGGTGACCCCGTCGGGTTTTCAAGGCAAGAGAGGAACAGAGGTGGTTTGTCGTTGCCTGCCTCTACGTAACACCCCTGGACTTCCTTGGTGGTGCCTAGCTTCCAAGATCTGACAAGATCGAGCTAGCCTGGGCCATCCAGGTCAGGGCCTTCGATGCACTATAATACCTATTGTAGCATATTTCTGTTAATATGCTAGAGACTGGAGATTAGATAATACTTGGGGAACTATAATCCAAATGAGTGGACATGCTGGGCAAACATAGAACTTGCATCAAATGTCATTTCAGCCACAAACTCAGTGCCTGTACTTATTTTCAGTCTGAGTTCACAAAATATGGGGGGGGAAATAACCTGGTTATTGTGGAGCATAAATATTATGAGAACAGAAGGTTGCAACTGACTCACAGTGACCCCACCCATGGGACATTCCAAGGAAGAGATGATTAGAGGTGGTTTGCCATTGTCTTCCTCTGCATAGCAACCCCTGTATTCCTTGGAGGTCTCCCATCCAAGTACTAACTACATCCAGCCCCACTTAGCTTCCCAGTTCTGATAAGCTCCAGCTAAGCTGGGCTATTTAGGCTGCTATGGTTTGAATAAGGTAATGCCATATATCTGAAATAAATGATAGAAGGGAATCATGCATAATGTAAAAGTGCTCATTGGAGTGGCTCTAGGATTTCTGGAAGAATACATTACTAACCTTTCCCTTCGTGCATCTGGTGAAGTAGGCCGTAGTACACAAACATTTCAGTTACCATAAACCTGTTAGTCTTTAAGGTGTGACAAGATACTGCTTTGTAGGGGGAAGAAGGGGGTCAGCCATAACACCATTCTGCCCTCCTTTTTAGATTACGAGTGGTGACGGAAAAGAAGAGGTTGGGGTCAAGTTTATGTACACAGTACAAACTGGATAAACGATAATGAAATTCTCATTAAATACCCACCCACTTTGATCTAGGGCATCTCTTTCCTTTGTTCCTTCTGCTGTATACATTGGATTATAAATGATCAAAGGAATAATTGCCCTTGTGTGGCTTTACTGCCCCCCCACCAGGTTTTTCTGGAGTGTGGCCAATTATGGTGCTTCTACCCCAGCACTCTTGTCACATTTCATTTCATGTGTATATCCGGAATTAATCATTGCATGTTTCCGAAACACATGCACTTCCTCCTACAGAATGGCTGGCCTTTCCCCCCTTTGATGAATGCTGAAGTTGTGCAACCATATCAGCCTTAACACATTTCACAGAGTGTGTTGAAATAGGGAGGGGATGGCCCTGAGGTTCATGAAGCAGCTTTCAACTTATAGCAGGTGAAATTAGGCAGTTGTCTAGATGAATGGGTAGATTCCTTGAAGAAAGAGAAAAGTCTCTCATGGTTAGGGTGTGTGTGTGAAATGATGGCCAGGATGAGAAAGAATATGAGGCTTGGATCCAGAGCAGCTGCACAAAGATTTGTGCATGCGTGTAAAGTGCTGTCAAGCTGCACCCCATTTATGGTGACCCCCCATAGGGTTTTCAAGGCAAATGATTAAGCAGAGGTGGTTTGCCACTGTCTTCCTCTGCAAAGTCTTCATTGGCAGTCTCCCATCCAAGTACCGACCCTGCTTAGCTTCCAAGATAGGACTGTTCTATACCATTCCACATCCTGTACAGAAGCTTGCAGCTCCCTAATTAGGTACAAGAGAAAAACTATGGAGAACACAGTGACAGATCACAAGATGTGGTGTGGACAGTATCCTTCCCACAAAAAGCAGCTGAACTGCTCTACCCCATCCCAATTAAAAAACATGCTGAATTGGATTACCCTTTCAATACTTTGTTCTGCACAGTGCTATGATTGATTTCACGGCTTACTCAGTATCCCCCTATGTAAACTGAATCGTGAATTTTCTTTCCTCAAACGGCCATTGGATTTCAAGAATGTTGATGCTGTGGGTTCCTGTCTTTCTGCTGGATCTGAAACTGAACGCGCTCTTAAGAGTTTGGGTTATTTGCATTTTACCGGTGATAATTTGATGTACAATAAAATGAAATCACTCTTAATAAGATCCACTACTACTTTCAAACATGTTAGAGTAAACCACACTAAAGGGAGTGTATGGATTTACTTCTGTTGTCCTGAACACAAATAGCTGGCAAGTATGTACTTTCTCAAGTACAACACCCTTACACATATTGCAAAGGACCATGGAGATAGCCACATTGTTTTTGGAAGCTTTAAACACGCAAGGGAAAATGGGAGTAGTTAAAACCTCTGTGGAACTGCAGATGTGGATACTTTGGCATTTGACTCCTGTTGCAGTTGCCATGGTAGGACAATGAGGAGCACACACACAAAAAAGAAGTGAATGCCACAGCTGTGCATAATATAATTCTACTACTACTCTAGTAGTATAAATGCCATTTTTTAAATTATCCTACTGTGACCTTTTGGAACTGGCAGGTTTTACCAAGTAGCATGTTACTCTGAAATCTTTTTTCCTACCAAACAATAAGCATTTAAGTACATCCAAAGCAGCAGTGTTATGGAACAGTGAATTTGAAGTGGATCAGCTCTGTTATTTCAAGAGCCTCCCATTTTACAATTAGTAGTTCAGCATCTCTGCAGCCTACATATATTACAAAGCTTAGCCCAGAGCCCAGACAGATTTGGGGTGAGGGAGTGAGGTGTGGATTTTGATGGCAGACTGGAGAGAAAGCAGAAGCTAAGATAGGGATTGACATTTAAAATGTAGCACAGAGGACCTGACATCTGTAGTGGACCATCAAGGAGCCAATGGTCGGTTGAACAGCAAAGTGTTCAAAGCACTGTGTTTGGAAAATTGTTAGGTACCTCCTCAGAATTCCCACCCGTATTTTGCAGGGTGGAGATTGCAGCCTGCTCCGGAGGGGAATGGGAAGCTCCAGATCTTCATCCAAAGGATATTTTTCCCAGGCTCTTTCCTCCTACACAACAGCATTCTCTTTTCCCTTCTGGAGTTCTGACAAGCAATTTTTTTCAGTCCAGACAGCATTTGGCTTAGCTAGCTCCGGCGGGTGCTGCTTAAAAAGCAAATTATCTTTAAAAAAATGAAAAATAACAGTGTAAAGCTACTCCCATGAAAGTGTTGTATGCCAGATTTCTGATTGTTAGTGAAAGTCTGCTTCATCACTGAAGTACTGTGTATCTCAGCATCTTGGAACCAACACCTCAGACAGGCCCACAAAACAGACTGGTACTGGCAAACAGAAACAAGGAAAGGTTATCCACAAATAACGTTAAAAATAATTGAAAGCAAGAACCTGTTGTTAAGATGATTTTGTGTTGTGCTTAATGTACAAAGCCACATGAAGCTGTCTTCTCTGTAATGAGTATCATTTTAAACATTCCCTTGGCACCTTTGGAGAACTTTAAAGTATTTAAGAAATTCACCATGAAATATCCAAGCTTTTCTTTGCTGAAAATGCAGTCTTGTCTTTCTGTGTGGAGGAATCTGAGACACTTGATTGCTAAATAGCATGTATTGGGGTCAAAGTGAATGTATGGCTAAAACTGCAAACAGACTCTTAGTCATGTCAGACTAACCTTATCTCTTTTTTTGAGAAAGTTACTACCTTGCTGGATCAGGGAAATGCTGAATACATAGTTTATCTTGATTTCAGTAAGGCTTTTGAAAAGGTTCCACATAATATTCTTCTTGATAAATTGGAAAAATGTGGTTTCAGGCCTATGATTGTTAGGGGAATCTGTAACTGGTTGACAGATCGCGCCCAAAGAGCGCTTGTGAATGGTTCCTCATCCTCTTGGAGAGGAGTGACAAGTAGAGTGCCTCAAGGATCTGTCCTGGGGCCTGTTTTGTTTAACATCTTTATAAATTTATTTATTTATTACATTTACATTAAAACAGTCCAATAAATAATAGTAGATTAAAATAGTATATATACAATGCTTAAGATGGCGGAAAATCCTAGTTCCCTGGGGAGGGGTTATGGGGAATTATATGAGAGTGCCAGAAGAAGTCCCGTCACTGTCCTCAGCCAAAAGCCTGACGGAACATCTCTGCCTTACATGCCCTGCAGAAAGGTAGCAGCTCCCACAGGGCACAGATGTCTTCTGGCAGAGCATTCCACCAGGCAGGGGCCAGGGTTGAATAGGCCCTGGCCCAGGATAGCTGGACTTCTCTTGGGCCGGGGACCACCATCAAGTTCTTATTTCCTGAGTGTAATGCTCTTCCAGGGGCATACTGGGAGGCAGTCCTGATTTGGATGAAGGAATAGAGGGAATGCATATTAAATATGCAGATGAAACTAAATTGGGAGGGGTACCAAATACGGTAGAAGACTGAGTCCGGATACAGGATGGTCTTGACAGGCTGGAAAACTGGGCTAAAACAAAATGAATTTCAATGGGGATAAATGTAAAGTTCTGCATTTAGGTAGGGAAAATCAAATGCATAATTATAGGATATGGGAGACTTGTCTTGGCAGTATTATGTGCGAAAAGGATCTAGGGGTCTTAGTGGACCATACACTGAACATGAGTCAGTAGTGTGATGCGGTAGCTAAAAAGGCTAATGCAGTTTTGGCCTATATCAACAGAAGTATAGTGTCCAGATCACGCGAAGTGATGGTATCACTTTACTCTGCTCTGGTTAGACCTCACCTAGAGTATTGTGTTCAGTTTCGGGCACCACAATTTAAGAAGAATATAGAAAAGCTGGAACATGTTCAGAGGAGGGCAATGGTGAGGTGTGTGCAGACCAAGTCCTACGTGGAAAGGTTGAAGGAGCTGGGTATGTTCATCCTGGAGAGGAGATGACTGAGAGATGATATGATAACCATCTTAAAGTACTTGAAGGGCTGTCATATAGAGGGTGGGGCAGAGTTGTTTTCTGTTGCCCCAGAAGGTCACAGAGCAGTTCCTCAGTGGAACGGGCTTCCTTGGGAGGTGGTGAGCTCTCCTTCTTTGGAGGTTTTCAGACAGAGGCTAGATGGCCATATGACAGCAATGCTGATTCTGTGAACTTAGGCAGATCATGAGAGGGAGGGCAGGAAGGGTTGCCTCAGTGCTTAGTTTTTGTGGCCCTTTCTTACACACCCAGGGAAATGCTGATCACCACTTTGGGGTCAGGAAACAATTTGTCTCCAGGCCAGTTTGGCCAGGGATCCTGGAGGGTTTTTTTTGTCATCTTCTGGATATGAAACAGGGTCACTGGGTGTGTGTGTGGGGAGGTATTTGTGAGTTTCCTGCATTGTACAGGGGTTGGACTAGGTGACCATGGAGGTCCCTTCCGACTCTGATTCTTTCTGCTTTTTGCTCATGCTTTAACAAGACAACATTCTCTCCAGACAATTCATCAGTGTCTTCTGTAGTAAAAGGTAACAACATAGTAGAAGCAAGACATTTCCCCCCCTTAGAACTTCACGTTTTTGCCTGTTTTCCTGTAATGCATTATTAGATGCTTTTCTAAAGGACTACCTTAAAAAGCAGGTGCGTTTTCCATTGGCTGCTTTCTGTTTGTGGTTAAAGGCTAGTGAGAATCCTTAACCACAGGAGAACACTTTTATGGGAGCAAACATTTTGAAAAGTCTTGTAGAAGAACTTGCTTTGATCTCAGGAAAGAAATACAGAATGTAAACCTTTTTGTGGTAGGGAATGTGCTCCAGATCATCCTCAAATCTTTTTTAGTCCCCTTAGTCAAAGCACTGACTCAAGTACAATAGTAAAGTATGGAGAGAATGGCTCTCATGGGGTATTTGGCACCTCAAGTCAATTCCTTAGCGTTTAAAAGAAACAGAACATTATGGTAGATCTGAAATTTGACAATGTAGAAAGCCGTACTGTTATGCTCTCCTTTCTTTGAAAAGCAGACAGCTGCACTGTGCACCAGCTGCAGTTCTGAATGGCCTTTAATTGCAGTCCCCAAGAGGATGTCCAAAGAGTGTTGTGGAAATCTATCTAGAACAATACAGACCATTGGATGGAATTGAGTTGGAGAGGACACAGGAACTTGGCTTCAGGACACAGCAGAGAACCTCACTGCCCAATGGTCCCTTTTGAGTATCTTATATAATTATCTTGGTACATTCTGTGTAACCACACACACACATCCCATCTCTATTGTGGTGCATAATTTGGCTTTCTGAAAATTTCATAGTATGGGAGCATTCTCGGGATGCAGAATATAAAAAAAAATTTCCCTGGAGACTAGCAACTCCAAGAAACATCTCTAAGTTGACTGTGATGTTTCTACATTGTATTAATGGGAGGGAATGAATCATTTTTATGTGACTCTATCCTTTCCTGGTAAGATCTAGTGGTGCTGCTTTGCTTTTGTCTTATAGTGTCATAGAACTGGAACAGTTTTAACATTCATGCTTTGTTCACTCAATATGTTCAGGCTATCCACTCAAGAACAAAAATACTGAGCTGTCTGTTGCCTCTGCATCTAAGAAATCATTAATGGTCTCAGAACTTGCTCAGCAGCATTGAAGTGTAATTAGCATTGAAACAAATCCCTTTACTCAATGCACACTACATTCAAAGGTGGAGCCAAGTTCTACTCCTGGGATAATTAATTCCTCTATAAACTACTTTGGGCCTTTCTCTCAGTTGTTTTCCTAAGCATATCTGTTGGACAAATTTTGTTCCTGAGAATATATGCAGATAACCAGTGAACATGTATCCTTATTTCCTTAGATTATGGAAAATAATCCCTCTAGTCTCAATTAAAAATACAGTAGTATGATATCAAGCTCACTCTTAGCCTTTTTTCGGAGAGAAAGTAGTAGCATTCTCCCTATATTTAAATGGCTTTTCTGCATGGTCAGCTTACTCCTGATTTTCTTCAGAGTCAATCCATAAGCATTGAAATCTGTTTGGCCATGGTTCTTCTGCATGTCTACCCTCCCTCTGCCATGGTTCTTCTGCGTGTCTACCATCCCTCAGCATTTTCAGTTGTGGAGATGTTTATTTTTATCTGCACATGCCTTAAATTATCAGTATTTTTGAGGGAGGGTGCTGTTGTAATTGGTGGCATCACAGCACCCCCTCCCCCATTTTTCCTGTGTATACTTAGATCGATATCATGGCTGCATTGTTTTCAAAATAGCACTAAAATACTGCTGTATCCATACACTGCTGTAATGATAGGTCAAACAGGTTCTCTGAATTCCCAGCTTTCTCTTTAAAAAAAAAAGTATCTGCAAAGGAAGGAGCTTTAAAGCTATTTCCCCTGTTCATGACGTCTTCCAGTGCCTGCTGACAGATAATATTATTGGGCACTGGAGCACTTACATTCACATATGAGGCATGGGGTTTGATATTGTTTATTGTGCCATTGATTGCTTTATTACTTTTACTGTTTTGTTTTACTATACGTTGTAAGCCACCCTGAGCCCACCTGTGGGATAGGGCGGGGTATAAATTGAATAAATAAACAGTGTTTTTTAAAGAGAAAGCTGGGAATTCAGAGAACATGTTTGACCTATCATTACAGCGGAGTATCATTCGATATTTTAGTGCCATTTAAAAATAAAAATAAAACAACTCATCTTCAGGATTGGGGAAGGAGTGGTAGTGGTT
Organism: Gekko japonicus; assembly: GCF_001447785.1. Classification (NCBI taxonomy): domain Eukaryota; kingdom Metazoa; phylum Chordata; class Lepidosauria; order Squamata; family Gekkonidae; genus Gekko; species Gekko japonicus. The sequence goes on from NW_015172587.1 coordinate 483,161, forward strand.
CAACAATGGGTGCGTGGGAGTGGCCAGGACAAAGAAAACCAACAGAAACATTACACAAGGAAAAAAGCAACTCAAAATCAGCTACCAGAAAAGGATCTGGGTAAAAGTGATCTGAAAAGAAATGGACTTTGTGTGTGTGTGTGGAATGAAAACCAAAGGCACAAAAATGTGTGGGGAAATAAGGATAAACTGAAGCAGTGTGGGGTTAGAACTGATGGAGGAAAAAACCATGTGGAAAAGCCCCAAGAGTGCTCTCCATCATTGGAGAGAGGGAGTGTATAGTCTTCAAATAATGAAAATGAAACAGAAGATTCAAAACTGGAGGATGGGGGGAAACCTTGCTGCTTTAAATACAAGTGCTGTTGTACTGACTTAGCCTCAAAGCATTAGTAAAGCTGGAAGGAAAAGTGGTATGAATTGTCATTCATCATGGTCATATGCTGTATCCAGTGTGGGTCCATAATACTTCTGAAGGGGTGTGACACTGTACAAACTACTTGGTTTATTGACAACTATGTTGGATGCATAAAGGGGATTGGGTAGGTGGTGTTTTTACTGCTGCATACTCTTTTAGTGGCTTTCTGGAATTCATCTAGCTAAACGGATTCTATATTATCACACTATGATTTAGGTGTCTTATACATAGCTGTTCCCTTCCATTATTCATGGGGGAGGGGGGAATCTACAAAACACTAGAATTATTAGAATTATAGCATTAGAGTCTCACTAGTTCACCTCAATAATAAACAGAAAGCCAGTGTTGGATGTGAACAGGGAAGACCTGGATTTGAATCTGTGCTTGGGCTATGAATTGCACTGGGTTATTTCTCAGTCTAACTTTCCTTACTGGTTTTGGATAGGGGTGTGTGTGTGAGAGAGAGAGAACTCTATTCTGAGCTTCTTGGAGAAGGGTGGAATATATGAGGAATGAATGGCTGGCTATTTCGAGTCTACTGTGGAACTGAGTATCAAAAACTAACAGGTCTTGATTATACCTTTAGCCTCCAAGCCTCCAACTCATAATTTAAGAGTATTATTATTTGTTAGTAATTCTATGGTTCTTAGTATCTCCCTGATTGAGAAACCAACTGTGTGATACTGCAAAGCAGCAGGCACATATGGGGTAATACAATGGCTCTTTTGCCTGATGTGATTGAGCTAAAAATAGAACAGCGTTACATGCTAGCAGAAGTTCAGTTGAATCACTTCTGTATTTGTGTTCTAGAGGGCACTGGCAGCAGCTGATCTTACTTTAGTCTTATTGCAGAATAGCTGCCTTTCAGTCACATCTGATAAAAAACCCAGCACCTTATTGTTGTGCAGGGTCCTGGAGCATCCAAGTGGAGAGAGGAGGCAGAATAGTGGTACTGAGAAGCCTGCTGTGGCCTGGACTCACATTCTACCACGTTCCCAATACTAAACAACATGGCTACATCTACTTCGGCACTGGAGAAAAGAACATAGATCTGCCTTTCATGCTGTGAAGATTCCATTCCGTTGCAAATTGAGGAAGAAAAATTATGTACTTTGTTCCTGAAAATTAGGAAGGAAAACTTTGTATTCTAAAATGTTTTGTTTTAATAAATAAATGCAAAATAATTATATTAAGCAGACTCTAGGATTCATTACTTTTCCCAAGTTCTGTTTGCAGGGTGAAGAGCTTCAATAGCTTGATAACTGCTTCCTCCTATTTCCTTCAACTCTGCCCATTTAAAACTTTCCTTGTGCTCTGGCTCATATTGTCCAGCAGCTAGAGCACAGCAAAATGTTCTCAGTCAATCCATGAAAAAATCCAAATCTTACAAGTCAATGAAGTACACAAATCAATTTAATTATCAGTCTGTTCTGGCACAGGAATTTGGCTATTATGTTGTATTCAAGAGCAGGGGGACTTGCTGAAGGATAATGTATGACTGATGAAGCTGTACAATGTGTATGTGATTGCTGCAAACATTCCTCCCGTGAGCATGTACTGGTGTATTTTTATCCATATTTCAGTACCAGCTTTCCAGTGGCACTACAGAAACTGCAGAACCAGTCACAAATTTAAAAGCTTATGAAAGATGAACTATTTCAGCTGAATTGTGACTTATAAATTATTTCTTAATCTGAATGTCAGGACAATATAAAGGTAGAGACATCACACTACACTAGAGTTCATCACAAGGATTTAAATGAAGAAAACATATCCTAAAGCAACAGCCATCAGACCTTCTTGCAACAGGGAAGCTACACAAGCTAGTCCCTATGCAGAAAACACTAATGAAAATACCTGAAATGGACCTGAGGAAAAGCAGCATGGACAGTTACGTTTCAGTTAAAACAAATGCCACTTCACCTTAGTGATTAAAACGAGGAGGGTTGCGTCCATAGTAAATGTTATCTTTGAGTATGGGGTGTGATATAGGCATGGGGACTTTGCACCACTTGTGGCCTTTGTTCCAGATGGGCTTTACGGAGACGTCAGAGAACCGGGTAAGATACCTACAAAGGAGAAACAAAAGGAGGTCATGAATTAAATCAGCAATTCAGAAAATATTTCAGGACACAACAGGTAGGCCCAGATGCCACCCAGGGGCTCTGTTTATATAGGGCAGGGGTCCCCAACCTTTTTGAGCCTGGGCACCTTTGAAATTCTGACACATCGTGGACACAGGCACAAAATGGTTGTGGCAGGAGGCAGAGCCATACCCCCCAGAGGGAGTCCAAGTGCAGGGGAGAAGAGGAGTAATTTTAAAAATGCCCTGGAAAAGAGGAGGGAAAATAAAACCAACACTGTTATGGCAGCTGGTGCTGAAGTAATGTTATTTTAGTCTGCACAGCCAATCAGATTTCCAGTGGCCAATAAGAAGCCATGCTAGGCATGAGCCCCACTTGGAGGTTGCCAGGCAAGGTGCTGGTGGCTGCTATGGTGCTCATGGGTACAACATTGGGAACCCCTGGCAGAGGGATCCATGGCCTCTAAGGCTTAGTGTCACAGCTTTTGATTCTAGGAGAGTCTGGCAAAAAGGAACCTGAGCTATTTGGGCAGCCCCTTTCCCATTCTAACAGATGTGCTATTCACTGGAAGCTGTATGTGTCCAGTGCTGCTTTACCAATGAACAGAACAAGGATTAGTGCAGTCTGTACCCTCAAATAGGTAGCTCCATTTCTGTGGCAGGACAAACACTGGACTTGTTCCCTTCCCACATTCCTTCTGGGAGCTGTTCTACATGGAAGCCAAATCAAGCCCTGTCACTGTCATCTTTATTTCATTATTTTAACAAGCTAAACACAGACTAAGCCACTGATAAGTTCTGATTGTCACCAGTTACATCTGGTTGTCAGGTTATTTCTACTGCCTTGAAGTGCAGCTGCAAATGTATTCTGCTTGTTTAATCTTTTTGGGAAGACAAGACACCAACTGCTACAATGAGCCTAAGGAGCAGGCGCGAGACAACTACACAAACACCAGATTTATCCGAGAGTCTCCAAAGGCAGCAAGTCTGTTTTTCTAAGAAACGAGGTTAGATTTTCTTTTTGCTTGGGAATAAGAATCTGGCAGGGGTATTTATTTTTGCATATGCCTATTAAGAGACTATAGCAATATTCTTGTAGAATTCTGTTTGAATTTTCTGGTGCTGGAAACCAGAAACCTCAAAACAAGGAGGTGCTGGCAGTGGGACTGCATGAGCAATGATCCAACATTTTTACATTCACTAATGGAGCTGCCCAAGAGCAGACAGCACGTCCACAGATGCATTCATCTGGGTCCTTCAAATTCAACTGACCATCTCAGAAAGTACATTGAAAATAGATTAGGTTAAACCTGTGCATTTCCCCCCCAAGTCACAAAATATGAGGTTGTTTGGGGCAAGCTTTGGCCTCGTTTTTGTATGCAGTAAGCCTTTACCCAAAGGCAACAGAAGATGGTGCAGTATGGCCAAACGGCATGCATGTTTTACGACACCGGTTCCCAACCTTTTTAGTACGGTGACCCACAAGTTCAAATTTAGTTGGTACGGTGCTCTAAAAAAAAACTATGACCTCGGCACCCATCTAGTTCAGCATTCCCATTTTCTATAGAGGCCAAGCAAATGTTTTTGAGAAACCAAAAAAACAGTGGACAAGGTACAGCTTGTCCACAATATGGACCCCAAGCAACTGGCATTCCAACATAAACAGCCTTTGCATATGGAAGCTACATTCCAGCCTTTGACCACTCTCTTCATCACCTTTACTCCCTCTAATCTCACTTAAGAGACAACTTTATATAAACAGTATTATTTTTATAATTTGACAATCATCTAACCTAGATAAAACCTTTTACAAACAAGGTTACATTTTAATTCTTTTCTAAGGAGGCTGAGAAGCATGAAGATATTGTTTCTAGGGTTAGATCTTCGTTTCTAAAATGCAGCTCAAAGCCTTGCCTCAAATTACACATGAAAGTTGATTCTTCTTGGAGCCATTTCACACATCATGATTTTCCTAAAGAGATATTATTTTACACAGGAAAATGTGTGCGCCTATCCTCTATAGTCAACGGTTGTGTTCTGCCTACTGAGACAGCACAATAAGTTGCATTCATCACACATGACAACGTAGGTTGTTCTTTTCTCTACAAAGTAGAAAGATCAAAGCAGGTAAATCATATAAAAATGGCCCAGTTTTCAACCTTAATACAATGCTTAGTGAGGTACAAGACGTGAAAGCTCCCCTAGTTTCCATCTAAACTTTGAGGACAGACCTCTTACCACTGTATAAGAACCACCATGCATAAGAGGGCAGATGCTACTCAACAGCTGTTTGCCCAAATCTGCTTAACTTTGAGTACCTTTAACCACTTTCATAGTGATTGAAGGGCTGCCCTGAGTGCCTGCACTGTGATAAGAGGAAAGATTTAACCCACACATTACTGACTGTCTCAACAGAGACACTGATGTCTCCATTACGCAACAAAGTCTATCCATAAACCATGTCACATGTGGGGAGAAGGAGTTATAACAAAGTTCCCCCTCTTCCAAGTGGGGAGTTCACAAGGCTCCACCTGAGGTCAAGTCCCCGAGAGTGGGGCCGCCCTCTGTTATCTCTTCCTCTGCCAAGGAGGCAAAGCCGGAGTCTGAGGTGGCACACTGAGGAGGCACCAGGTTAAGGAGGTGTGCGAGGATGGCAGATGACAGTGAAGGGTTGGCAGCGAAGGGCTAGGTGTAATACATCTCTCTTAGGAGGCAGAGGGCAATGAGGTGCTGCAGCAGACTGAGGTCAGGCTGCTGAAGGGGCAGCACCAAGGGCCCGTGGATGCACATGCCTCTTTCTCTCCTCCTCTGGTTTTTTCCACATCCCTCTCTCCAGCTTTCCCCCCCTTCTTCCAGCTCCACCATACATTTAGTTGCTGGATAGCGTCTCCCCTCATTATTGCTGCAAAGGGAGGGGGAGGCAAGAATGTGAGAAATTGGCAAGGAAAAAGAGAGAGCAATAGAAAAGGCAGGGGTGGGCATTGGGGAGGGCTGGCCTGCAACCCACTTTCGGAGGCTCTGCAACCTACTTTTGGGTTCCGACCTACAGGCTTGGAAACACTGTTTTAGGATAACCTAACTTGTTTTCAAGTCTAAGTTTTATTTCACATGCCAGTTTACTAGCACTGTTGTTCATGGTTTGATAAACCAGGATCACAGTTGGGTTTTAAATCACTCAGATAGCCAGGGAAGTGTACAGAGATTTTCGTGCAACAGAGGTGCTGGTGCCTGAACTGAAGGTGCATATAACAAGTTAAAGACAGTGTTTTTTTAAAAAATCAGATAACTTTATATAAACGGTATTTTTATAATTTGACAGTCATCTAACCTAGATAAAACCTTTTACAAACAAGGTTACATTTTAATTCTTTTCTAAGGAGGCTGAGAAGCATGATGTTTTCTACAAAAAGGTATGAATAGGGAAGAGAACTACTACTATACCACACATTGGGGGGGGGGGAGGAGCTTTCCCAGGCAAATGGGATCACATGTTAGGGGGAGCTCTAACTGCCCAATCACAACGATTCTCTCATAGCTTTCTGACCATGGGCAAAGAAGATAAAAAACAGGCCTGACTCTATTTCAGGGCAAGATTTTTTGGAGTACCGGTGTGCCTCTGTCTCCTCTGGTCTTTCTATGCCTTGGATTACCTCTCCTGCCTGTGCCCGGGAAAACTCTCCTCTTTTGTTTTGTTTTAAAATATTAAATTATTACTATTACTATTTCACATTTTCCTGTGTTTTTATTTCTGCCTGGTGGTTTGTGGGGGGAGGGAAAGCCTTTGTTTTCTTTCTGATTCTTAAAAAAATACTTTTGATTTTGTTTTATGCTGTTTTGGGTTTAAAGATGTGTGCTCTTTTGTTGTTTTACTGTTTTTCCACTTTAATTTTAAAGGGGTAATTCTTTTCCTTTTTGAGGGGATCCCAGGTTGCTGCTGTTTTAAAACACTTTTCTTTTGCCATGTTTCTGGTATGTTCAATAGTTGTTTTAAGGTATTTCTGTGCTGTGTTTTTGGGGGAATGACTTAGTAGAGTTTTGAGGTGTTCCTGTTGATTTTGAAAAAAATCATTATTTTGAAGGAGATTCTTGGCTAAGTTTTAATAAGTATTAACTGTAGGTGAATAGGTAAATAAATTTCAGCTTAAGGTTCAGTAAGCATTCTTCAAACAAAAAATTAGGCTTTAGTTAGGCTTCCAGAACAATAAGAAGCCAAATGTTCTTTTTAAATAGAAGCATAAATTTACTTAAAAAAATTATTAAGCTGATCTTACCAGAGCTTCAAAACAATTGAAGCCAGGTGGTTTCAAAAAATAAAGATTAGCCATTTTTTAAGGCTGGAAAGTCGTAACCTGTTCTAGTTGAAGCAAGCCTAGGTGTTTTTTTTTAAAGGCTTTTTATTGGATTCTCTGGATTGTTTCAGAATTTTTAATTTTAACTGCTTTTCACTTTAATTTTTTTTGGGGGTGTGTGTGTGTGGAGCCCAGGTTGAAAAAAAGGCAATTGCAGGTTAGGGCTGAGGATGAAAAAGTCAACAGCCGCAGGTCCAAGAGCAGGCCAGCCAGTACTCAGACTCACACAGCGGAGCAGCTAGCTTACTTTGGTGAAGTAGTTCAGGGGAACAGAATGAGCGACAGGAGCACAGTGCAGCAGGGCCCTGGGGGAAAGGCGAAGCAGAAGAGTTGTAGGGTAGAAGGGAGGCAATGTTATTCTATAAAGCAAGCAGACAGGGCAAGAAGAGAAAACAGGAAAGGTTTTTGTTTGTAGTTTTGCAGGAAAATCCAAGCTCTGGAACAAAACCACACAGCGATCTGTACCAATACTGCCTGGCTTAACACAGATTTGTAATGACCTTTGAAGTAACTCAGCAGTGCTGCGTGCGTACCCTTCTTGTGAGCAATACCAGTCACATGACCCCAGTGTCTCCTTTTCATCCCACAGCTTGGTCATCCCTTCTTTGCGGCAACATGTGCAAGTTTAGATGTTAAGTGCTTTGGGCAGTGCCTGGTGTAATTTATTTGCTCAGTGTAGTGCCTAGCATACATTTGGGGACCATAAAATGGTAAAGAAATCTCAACAGCACCAAGCAGTTATGGAACCTATAGAAACCTCTCACATTAATCCAGCACTTTTCAAGGATGAAGGATCCCTAAGAGGTTTTCAAACTAAGTGAAAAAACAGACTGTACTCAAAGCTGGGCTGCTTAAACTAAGTTATTCCAAAGTAAAGTTCGCTGCAGCTCTCTGCTCTGAACATAAAGTCCACTTTTCCATAAACCACTTCAGAACAAGTACAAAAAAGCTATGCTCCAAAGAACCTGCAGAAGAAGTAATCCATGTTCAAGAAGTATAACTAAGGGTGAGCCTAATATATAAACATGAACAAATCTTTCATTTGGGACAGAAGCGCAGGAAGTTGGAGGGTCACTCTAAGAAGAACAAAAACACAAATGAATTCACACTAGCTCATTCAGTAAATGCTGTATTGGGATTTCATCACGAAGGCAAATCTGTTTCATCTAAAGACTAGACACTCATTTGGAATCCAATCTGATGGAGCAAGCTCTGTTTACAGAAACAGTAGAAGAGAAGCCAGAATTACTTCAATGCATCACACACACTCAACACATTTTATAGGTATTTTTGGTGGGGGGGGGAGGAGGAAGAAGGAGGCTTCTGGGATAAAATGATCTCACTAGAAGAGGAAAGCAAGAAATGTACAAGCAACAAGGGATGTTTGTTCAGAAGTCAGTGGCTTCTTGACATCCCTTTATTTCCAAAAGAGGCTTTGGAAGGCCTACACTCCAGTTTTGGAGAGAAAAAGACATTTAAGTAAAAGCCAGGTTTTAAAGCTTTTATTATTTGTCTTTAAAAGCAGGTTAATCCAACTCTGCTTCAGCCCTTTGGCTTCCATTGTGAACAGAACACAGGCTGGGACTTTTCATTGTTAGTTGAAACAGACTTTTGGAAGCACTCCATTCCTGGAGCATACTTTACTTTCACTGTTCCTAATACTTGCTTTGTCAAAAACTCAAGAATGCCCCTGTTTATTTGCTGCCTTTTAACCTCAGTAATTTCACATAGGAGAAAGCAAGCACTGCCATTAAACTTGGGGCAATCCTTCCTCTGCCTCACCTTGCCTCACTTTTTGGAGAAGCTCCTTTTCGGTTTGGAAGGTTTTCACATATTCCTTAGTTCCAAGGATGATTCCTTATTACAGAATATAATATGACTGTATAAAACATATCAGTACATAATTACAAAAGACTACAGTTTCTTTGTCTCATTGCTTAAATTTTACCTGGCTTTATCAGTGCAGAACCAGCTCACCACATTACTTTTCATGTCGATTACTTTCTTAGTGAAAATGCCTACCTGAAACGATATTAGTCCTATGTTGCCACACAGCATCTTCAATTGGAGGTACAAAGTAGCTTGTAACTTTCTTCTACTTCCAACAGCTTAAGAGGGGGAGTAGATGAAAGCACAGATAGGGTCTCAGTGTGCCCTTACAAGTGTACTTCACTGGCTGCAGAGTTGCCATTGTGTTTACTATCCCACCACTAAACAGGAAAACAATTCGAGCGATTTCTCACTAGAGCTGCCGCACAGCACAGCTGCCGTTTGCCCTGACACAAACATGTCAATTTTACTCCCAAAGCTCCGGGGCTGCATTTTGACTCGCGGCTTCACCCGATTTCCTCCGCAGTTTTGTGATCCTGGTTTTTAAGGATCAGGATCATGAAACGGCGGAGGAAATCGGGCGAAGCCGCGGGTCAAATGCAGCCCCGCAGCCTTGGGTGTGAAATTGACATGTTTGTGTCGGGGTAAACGGCGCTGCGAGTCAGCTCTAGTGAGAAATCGCCCTTCATTACTAGGAAAAATACGGATCATGTACAACTATCAGCAACCAGTACTAGTGGAGGGATGGAACAGGAACAGCTGTTCTGGATGTAAATTATCATGAGCTTGCTGCAATACAATTAAGGCTAATCAGACAGGATATCCATTCATGTGGAACATTTACTAAACTAGTTCTAATAGAATAAAGGCCTTCTAAAGTTTGAATGACTCAACAAGGGTTAACACTCAATGGAAAAGTAAATATTAAGAAGCATTTTGAAAATAAAGTTTTTCAGGCATTGATTGTAATGGTGTACACATTTAAAGAACTATATGAGCTTTCCTTCATATAGAAATGACTGAGTAGAAAACCAAATCAGAACAAATTGTTTCCCATTATTTTGGAAATAAAAGTTTCTGAAATCTTTAGCTGGTGACACTTTTAAAAAATGATATCTGGATGGAATATATAGTCATCATGGAGTGGCAGCTGCTCCCGCTTTCAGTAGCTGTCAACAGCCTGTTGCTCTATATTTCCAACACCCCCAGTAATGTAAAAGCCCCTCAATTCCATCTATATATGCCAGTTTACCTAGTTTGCACAACATATCTCAACCACTGAATTTCAAGATCTCATTGTCACACCTGAAGAGCAATAGACCATGGTAACAAGGTAGCTTTGGGTGACTTCTTCTGAGATATGGAAGGTTAAAGTCCCACACATGCAGACATATCTATTTAACATGCACAACAGAGGCAGGAGTCATCTGATGGAAGCTAAAAACTGAACTTTTGAACCCTGACTGGACTATTTCCAATTAAAAGTAGGGGCCAACAGGAAGCACTCCATCAATAAATGAATTTTAAAAATGGTTGGACTGCGTCCCTCCCTTGCCAAGATGCCTTGTGGGTTCTCTCACCTGGAGCCATTCTGGGTCTTTGCTTCTCAGCTCACAGTCCATTTAGACAACAGGGAGGACTGAATCAGGCTTTCAATATGGGTGTGAGAAGCCACATGCTACGCAGCTGGCAACTTGTAAACAATCCATCTCAGAGAACATAAGGACATGGTAGGGGATCAGATCTCACACATGTGCGAAATTCACAAGCTCTGTGCCACATATGAACAGAAAGTCCCTTCTGTTCAGTCCAGTGAGATCTTTAAATTATCTTCCATGTGACCTGCAACTTTAAAGCTGGGCTGAGTCATTTACCATGAAATGCTGAACTTTGTAACCATAAAAAAACTTTAATAGAAATACATCCAAAGTGTATAAAAGATATTACACATGAAGATGGTTTTTTTATACTGGGATCTGGAAATCCTTTGTAAGGAGAGAGGGTGAGCCCTTCTTGTTCCCACATGGCTAATGTGAAAATAGGTTTTTAGAACTGGGAGCAAGGACTCTCCACCTCAGGGAAATAAGACAGAAGACAGAACTGGCTCATACGCTCTCAAATCACTAGGAAGAAACTCAGCCAATTAATATAATCATAATATACTTCCAGTATGAAATCGAACCTTTCCCCCACAACCAAAGGATTTCGGCAGAGAGAAACAGACAGACATCAGGACCTTTTCATCTGTGACCCAATAGAATGAGTTACCTTCCAAGACCCAAACTTATAGGCCAACTATAGGCAATAAAATTATTCTTCTTAAACCTGCTTTACAGTATAATTCACAAGGAACGTGGTGCATTGTTTTTAAGGTGTGAGAGGATGGAGACCTACACTTGGTTTGCCTCGGACACTTTGAAAAGGGGCTGCGCAGCATATGCTGCTGGGGGGAGGGAGGCTTAGGAGTCCATGTCATTAAAAAAAATTAAAATGGGAGTCATCAAGTTGTTAAAGAACTGCTGATTAAAGAAGATGAGACAAAAAAATGAACTGCTGGGATATTTAATGAAGATTTTCACAGCTGATGATCTTGAGTCAGTAACTGGTTTATAAGTGACAACAAAACACTGATAACAAATAATTCTGAAGTTGCATGTGTGTGTATGAGGCAGAGACAGAAACCCAACAGTCACATCAATTAAGGAGTACAGAGGTCTGAATCTTGAAGTCAGGGAAACATGTCAGCAAAAGACAGCTCAATGGGTTATTTATCTTAGGGGAACAGTGAGAGGAATTTCAAGGGGTATGGTCAGAGAGTGGCCCTCAAATTAAAGCAACATGTTAAGAGTAGAATTTTCCCCTCCTATCACACGCGCACACTGTACAGCTAACACCTATCCAATAAGTGAGGATTTTAGTGCAACCCCCCTTCGTCCCATCATCTGAGGAGACAAGAATCAACATTCTGAGGGTTTTTTAGGTATAAAGGAAATACTTGGGGTATTCAGGTTTTGCTAGATAAGAATTCTCAGTTCTGACAGTTTACCGGTGGTGTTTCATGATACACGGTATGGCTGATAGCAGTAATAACGTAAAAGAAATTGAGAACACACAGATTAGACTCAGACTATCTTCCACTTACTCCTTCAAAACTTCAGTTTTAAGTAGTTGGTGCAGTAGATAAACAGTCTGAGTGACAAATCTGAAAGTCCCCTGTTCAAATCTCACCTTTGCCATGATCTCACTACCTAGCCTTAGGCCACCCCTCCCACCTGAAATATGGGCATGATAATACTCTTCTGTCTTCCAGGTCTGTTGTAAGGATAATAAATGAAGCATTTTAAACATTCAAAATTTATATTAAAGATGCCGATATCATCTTCATCTTGGAGAATATGCTCTTGTATGTTAATACCACAGGAAAAAGGCACTGATTCTTGAACGGCTCTTTCCAAAGAGAGCAGCTTTTGTTTGCGTGTGTGCATGCACATGTGCACGATGGCACAAGCATGCTATAGAGAAACAAATACAGGACCTCTTATGAGCAAGAATCCTGCCCCTTCCCTTCCACCTCTATGATTCTAACCTTAGGTTTTGCATCTAATTGTTAAAGATCTTAATTTGCCTGCCCTAATCTTACCACCTCTAATTGCCAGAAGATGGGACTTCAAAAGCAATCAGTCGGAGGCCTCACTGCATCACCAAAAGGTGATGATCCTGCAAATGCAGGATTTGTACTCACTAATTCAAGTAAAGCCTGTGCTGCCTACTTTCACAGACCTGTTTTTACCACTGTGGGCGGAGTAAACTGAGTGTTTTGAGGCAAAGCCATCTGCAGAAGAAGCAGCAGAAAGCCTTGAGTCTGCCTTTCCGTTTAGTTCCTTAGGGAAAAAAATAGAGATTGTAAATTTTATTTATTTATTTCGTTTATACCCTGACCCTTTCCTTTTCAACAGGAACTCAAAACAACTCACAGAGTTCTTCGTTTCTCTGTGAAGTTAGGCTAACAGTGTGTGACTGGCCCAAGGTCACCGAGCAAGCTTCCATGGCAGAGTGGGGATTTGAACCTGGGCCTCCCAGATCCTGGTTCAATGCTGGAAGGAGATATACACACCAATGCTGAGTGATCTGTTAGCTATGTTAACAATCACAAGAACACTCCACCTAGCAGTAAAATCATGAGTGGAGCTCACAAGCATGTATCCCCCCCAAAAAAAAACCCAAAGAGAAAGTGTGGCATCTCTTGGGAACAGCAAGAACCTTGTATTTTCCCCTCTCATTATTTGTTTGCCCTAATCTGAACCATCTCCAATTGCTACACGATGGCAGCCAGGAACAATAGATTCCATGACTAGAAGGAAAAAAGAAAGTCTGAAAGAAATCCCTATTAAAGGCTTTGGAAAAATCAGTCAAATCTTTTGATTAACAGTACAATCCAAATGACTCATTTCATATCAAGGACTCAGCCATTAGCATTTAATTATACTTCACTCCGGTTGTTCAGGGGCCCCCTGATTAGTAGATCTGTGCAACCTTTCCTAAGTATTTAGGATTCATAATACTACAGACAGGAGTGTGAAGCACCAAAGGAGGATGTCGTTGAACAAGACTGTGACAGAGCTGGGAACTGAAACACTCAAGCTCACAGCCTGTGGTTTAAGCACAATTGCCTCTTTTGATGCTGTTGTGAGGTGAATGGGACATGGCAGTTTGGACAGAGTGTCATGACCTAACCCCCTCCCCCCCAGGGCTGCAGGAAGGAAGTGGTTAAAAAAGTCTTCTGTCCTCTGCATCACTGGCTGGTTCAGAGATCGATGTGGGAGGCACAGATGGGGGTAGGCACTTAGCCAAACCCCTCAATGCTGCTTACAGTGGTTCAGAGATGGCAAGACTCCAACAACACAGAGCTTTCTACCTCCAGCCATTAGAGACAATAGCCTGATGATCTGCAACAGCATTCCTAAAAAATGCCCTAAATGTACCTCAGTTCTAAGCCCCTGCTTCCCACTAGCTCCATGCTGTAAAGTGCTGTCAAGTCACAGCTGACGTATGGCGACCCCCATATGGTTTTGAAGGCAAGAGACGAACAGAGGTGGCTTGCCATTGCCTACTTCTGTGTGGCAGCCCCGGACTTCCTTGGTGATCTCCCATCCAAGTACTAAGCAGGACCAATACCCTGCTTCTCTTCCGAGATCAGGCTATCCAGGTCAGGAGATGCTACCGACGTACCTTTCTCAAACCTTTCCACACTATCCAAGTCTCCCTCCACACTCCTCTCCTAGCAATCAATCCCTGCCGCCCTCCCTTTTCCCAGCAACACCCTCTCCGATACTGTTCCATCTTTTACCTCCCCCCAGCTTCCTGGCCGGTAGAAAAAGCAAACAAGAACAAGGGCATGGGATGAAGTGAAGACAGCAACACTACTCCTAGAGTTCTGAGGCGCCATAAAAAGATTTTGTCAAAATAACATTTCCTGGTTCAAAGCCCTGTCCTGTTCCACAGAATGGACTGGAGTTCATCACTTCATCTTCATCTAACAGGCATCATTTCACAGCTGCGATGTGTCACTCTAGAGATAATAAAACACTGCGTGGAACTCCCAGATAGGATTTGATCTTTAGATAGCAAAGTTGAACAGGAATTCCCTTTCAGAGTCCCCAAAGTTGTCTCAAATAGACTTCTGGGGGAAAAATACATTGACCCAATTTCTGCACAGAACTCCAGTTTTAGACAGAATGACTGAACTGCAACTGTCTCTTAGGAAAATCACTGTGGAAGACCAGACCTACACTGCAAGAAGACTCCGATTTCCCAAGCAATATGCCTGTGGCCTTCAGTAACCCCACAGCTTGCTAATATGAACTTCATAAACTGCTCTGACATCCCCATGGAAACAGAAGACGAAGGTCATAAATAGGGGATTAACACCTCTTAACACGGAGGAAAGCAAAAAAGGCAACAGGGGGTTTAAATTTCCCATTAAGGGGCAAGGGGCTGCTCAGCAGTGAGGGTGGAAGAGTGCTGTACAGGAAGGGCAAACCAAAAATGAACTACAAACTGTACATAAAGAGGAAAAGGACAAAGAGGGCAAGAAATCTAATGAGCGCCAACTTCCTGTCCCTTTCACCACCCACTGCCAATACCCAGGCAGGCTGTCTATCTCATGGCTCACAATTTCCCTTAAACCACACTTGGCCTCTTGGTAGTGGCCAGGAGTGTTAACAAAAAAGACAGCCAAACTTACTATGGAGAACATAACCTGGACTGAATGGAATAAATGTTTTTAATAAAGTACAGACAATAGAGATATACACTTTACTGCAGAATTTGTTAAATCTATGCCAACCCAGCTCTGAGGCTCCCTCCTTCTCATCTCTGCCTCCCAGACACTACCCCTCCTTGTGCCAATTCATTTGCGACTGGGCAATTTAGGGCTGCAGCAGTAACCAACTCCCAGCTCCAGTCTTCTTTTCAACAACCCCATCAGTATAATTGCCTGGACACTCCTGAGTCTTAAACACATATTGGTAAACTACCAACTGGACATAAACCCTGCTTATACCCTTGTCAGGCCCAGAAAGGTTTCACTCCCAGTTTGAAAGATGCCAGACTGCAAGATTTGGTTCTTGGACAAATCTGTTGTCTTCACATCACACATTTCAATTCTGAAACAGAATGATTCTACTTCCGAGACAGAAACAACTGACCTGTTGAGTTTTTTTCTAGGAAGAACTCCTTCTGGAAGTGGAGGCTTATGATTTGGCAGTAAACCTGAAAAGGAAAAAAAGAATAGAGCTTGAAACATCAATGGGATAAATTCTTAAGTGTACATGAGACTGCTGTCCAAGCTGGATGTCCTAATAAGGGAAAGCTAGCATGGCACAGCAGTTAAGAGTGTAGGACTGAGACAGACAGATTCAAATCTCCTCTCTGCCATGGAGTGTCTCTCGGTGACCCTGGTACTGTAACAGTCTACTGTTCTCGTTTTAACTGTCTTCTGAATCATCCGAAACCAAATTTCAACATTCTTTACAGTTTTCATTTTTAAGCAGACAGTTACCCTTATCATACAAAACAAATATTTTTGCTTACCACTCCATTACACTTTGTTTGGGGAAGCAGGTTTTCCCCACTGTTTTGCAATCACAATGTGAACAGTTATAAAAGGTGACACGGACCCTTTACCAAACAGGGTAACACCACCACTTCTGGAGAGCAGGGATTTTAAATTCAATGCTATCAATACTATCATTTCCCAGTAATTGCTTTCATGAGGATATTCCCACCACAGGTGATAGAAAGAAGCATTACCAAATACCAATCCCACAATGCCAGCAGTTTTCAACAACCCCATCAGTATAATTGCCTGGACACTCCTGAGTCTTAAACACATATTGGTAAACTACCAACTGGACATAAACCCTGCTTATACCCTTGTCAGGCCCAGAAAGGTTTCACTCCCAGTTTGAAAGATGCCAGACTGCAAGATTTGGTTCTTGGACAAATCTGTTGTCTTCACATCACACATTTCAATTCTGAAACAGAATGATTCTACTTCCGAGACAGAAACAACTGACCTGTTGAGTTTTTTTCTAGGAAGAACTCCTTCTGGAAGTGGAGGCTTATGATTTGGCAGTAAACCTGAAAAGAAAAGGAAAAAAAGAATAGAGCTTGAAACATCAATGGGATAAATTCTTAAGTGTACATGAGACTGCTGTCCAAGCTGGATGTCCTAATAAGGGAAAGCTAGCATGGCACAGCAGTTAAGAGTGTAGGACTGAGACAGACAGATTCAAATCTCCTCTCTGCCATGGAGTGTCTCTCGGTGACCCTGGTACTGTAACAGTCTACTGTAACACCACCACTTCTGGAGAGCAGGGATTCTAAATTCAATGCTATCAATACTATCATTTCCCAGTAATTGCTTTCATGAGGATATTCCCACCACAGGTGATAGAAAGAAGCATTACCAAATACCAATCCCACAATGCCAGCAGTTCCCATATTATAAATCTCGGGCAATCTACAATGTGACATGCCACTGGTTAACCATCCTAAGTACGTTTTCCCCCAAGGGACAGAGATTCACTGCCAATGCTGAACCTTTTGTAAATACAACCTTCACAATTCTGAGCACACTTGGTAGCCAAGACCTTCTGCTCCCTCTTTTTGTAACTTTTTTTTAACAGAAAGCTACAAGGCAACTTTGTTTTTAGATAGCTCTGCTATTACAATAGTTGCTGCTGCAAATCAATGGTTGCTGCTGCAAATCATGGATGGCTATCCAAAGAAATCCTACTAAATGGCACAGGATTCAAAAACCATGAGTTACCTGCCCGATGAGCCATTTGCACACATACAGTGATTTTCTTGTGCTCTTTGTAGCAAAGGCCTGTGATCCTCCGGGGCAGCATACATCCATCACTCCGTATGAATTGACTTAAAAGTAAGACATCCTTTGGAAGCAAAGAGAAGGGCAAACAAATAAGCACCAGAACATAGGCTAATGATTTAGTACCTTTTAACTACGGGGAATTTCACATTACCCAGTTTCACCTGGTTTCAAGCCGGCAAACATCCGTTTTGAAGTGAACCGGTACAGGGCTGCCATTTCACACAGGGCTTGCCCCTACTGGAAATGAGCTGGATCAGACTTGCACCACTTTGTTTTCCCGCCGTTTTCCTCCCGCGCGGGTGATCGATTTTTTTTAAAAAAACGTTCGATTTATAGTGCTATAGCAGTATAACAAAACACTCCATGCATTCCAATGGGATTGATATAATGCTATTCCGCTATACCGTTATAGTGCACTATAACGCTATAAATCGAACGTTCAAAAAAAAACAAAACCCAGCCGGAGATCGCCCGCGCGGGCGAAAAAAGGCGGGAAAAAAGCATATCGGAACCGGGAGAGGGCACTGGAGACCACTTGGAAGTGGATGACAGGTAAAACGCTTCAGTCCCGGTTCCTAAATGGGACTGAAGCGTTTGTGTATGAAATGGCAAATAGATTCCAGAAGGGAACCGGTTCTCAAACGGGTTCTCTCTGAAATGACAGACCAGAACCCATTTGAGAACCGGTTCCCTTCCGGAATCTATCGCCTGTCTGAAATTCCCCTGCCTTTACAACTGATATCTGACAAGTAGCAGAAGATAAGCTGTCTTGCATAGTTCTGCACAAACAATTCCTACAACACAATATGATGTTATCAAATCCTCTGCTCCACCTTCTGGGCCACAGCACCATTTCTTCCAACACGCCGAGGAATTATAAGAATGACACATTAAAGAATAATCACTATGAAATATGAGTTGCTAGCTTCATTGTGACAGTGCAAGAAACTCTGTAAAGGGACAATTATAAAATAAACATAACAAAACAGTTACATTGCAGGATATCTTAGCAGCTAAATGCCTTCCAGGAATAAAATGCTTTGTGTATTCTGGGAAGAGACAAGAGAAGAAAGAACTCTACACTTCATCTGAGAGGAATTCCAGAATTTTTAACTCCATGGTTCCCAATAAGTTCTGGCCTATACCCCTTGGTTCCATGCACTCATCCCCAGTGCCCCCACCCTACCCTACAAAAAGCATTATTCAGAATAGAAGTTTGATTGACCCACTAAGGAAGCCAATAAAATTCAAAACAGTAACACATGCACATTTATTAAAAATCCAATTAGAATTTTTTAATTCGATTTATTCAATAAAATTGATGAACTTGACCCAGTGATACCAGCTTTTCAAAGCCTGATAGTCATTTAGCAAGAATCTTACATACCTACATTCATTTATTCAATTTATATCCCGCCCTCCCTGCCAAGACAGGCTCAGGGCGGCTCACATATAATATAAAACAATTAAATAAAACAATTTGATAAAACAGAGCAATACAATTATAAATATTATAAAATATAAAGTGCTAGATTATGTCAGATGGTGGGCTTAGCAGCACCCTCAGACAACAGCCAGCCAATAGCATAGTCTGGGTTAGCTGGTTGTTGAAAATGTTGTTAGTGTTGGGCCAGGGCTACAATTTCTTGGGTGCGGCTCCCTAATCAAAGACCTGGTGGAAGAGCTCCATCTTACAGGTCCTGCAGAACTTTAAGAGGTCCTGCAGGGCCCTGATGTCATCCAGGAGCTCATTCCACCAGTGCGGAGCCGCCACTTAAAAAGCCCTGGTCCTTGTCACAGCCAGCCTGGCTTCTCTAGTGCCCGGTAAGGCCAAGTGGTTTTGGGACCCCGATCGTAGTGCTCTCTGGGGAACATATGGGGAAAGGCGGTCCCTTAGGTATGTAGGTCCCTGACCATATAGTCTTAGGTCCTAGGTTCCTATTCAGCCCGTGGGGGTTCCATTGTTCTGAATTTGTGAATGAACTCAAGTACAGCAATCTCACAAACCTCCGACGCTGGCACCAGCAGCGCCCCATTGAAGGTTGGGAGTGGGTTCCCTACCCTCGGGACACTCTGACTCAGGCACAGGACCTTAACCTTTGTTGGATTCAATTTCAGTTGACTCAGTCTAAGCCAACCAGCCACAGCTTTCAACGCCAGATCCAGATCTTTCAGGTTAGAGTCAGACTGGCCGCCCGACAACAGATGGAGCTGGGTGTCATCTGCATATTGGTGACACCCTAGCCCATGCCTCTGGGCAATCTGGGCAAGGGGGTGCATATAGATGTTAAATAACATTGGAGAAAGCACCATTCCCTGGGGCACTCCGCAAACTAGCGGGTGTCTTTGGGACAGCTGCTCTCCAATGGCCACCCTCTGTCCCCGACTCTGAAGGAATGAGGTAAGCCACTGCAAGGCAGACCCTTGGATCCCAGTGTTGGTGAGGCGGTGGGTCAGTAGTTGGTGGTCGACCGTGTCGAATGCCGCCAACAGGTCCAACAACACCAACACCGCCAAGCCGCCCAGATCCAGATGCCTATGAAGGTTGTCTGTGAGGGCGACCAGTGCCGTCCCCGTCCCATGGCCTGGTTGGAAGCCAGACTGTAAGGGATCTAATGTGGAGGTGTCATCCAAAAAACCCCGCAACTGAATTGCTACCTTCCTCTCAATTAACTTGCCCAAATAGGGCAAATTGGACACCGGCCAATAGCTAGCCAATTTAGCTGGGTCCAGATATGTTTTTTGAAGAGACGCCATACCACTGCCTCCTTGAGTGCGCCAGGGAACAGCCCCTCAGAGAGTAACTACTTCACGGTTCAGTGAATTCTTAAAGTGATGGATGGACTTGATGAAGTGATACCAGTTTTCCAATGTCTGGTTTAAAGTCGTTTAGCAAGACTCTTGCATCACAATATTTAGTAATCTGGAGAATTCTTTGCTTGGAGAGGTTGGATGACCACACAAACTATATACGTAAACAAAGGATTTTTTTCCCTTAAGGATGGCCCATCCTTCAAAGATTGCATTTTTATTATCCCCACATTCCATTGTCAACACCCCTTCCCATCCTCATCCTAGGCATCAAAGATAACCCTCGGCCCCAGTTTTGGACCTATCCTGTTACCCCAGGCTTTCAAGTTGGCCCCTCATCTCTCTAATCTCAACACTCCACTCCAGGAATCTGCCACTGTGCTTCCCTCCCCACCTGGTCCATTTCATCTCCCAAAGGAGCTAGCTTCTCTTTAGGACAGGACCGTATGTCTCATTTGCTTTTATAGGTTTATTTTCCGCTGAGGTAGACAACAGGTTTTTAGTGAAAGGTTCACGTGTGGTATTTACCGCATAGGTTTTTTCATTTGGTAATTTTCATTGCTGCCTTTTCTATATTGTGTAAATTAGTGTGATCTCTTTTTCTGAATTTAAAATAAAAACCTCATTTGTTTACGAGTCTTTCCCCCTTGTTTTTCTGAGTATTGATCCAAGTTTGGACCTTGGTATTACAGAAGCTAAGATCTCAAGTATATAGGTGCCCAAAATACACACTTTGGTCTGTACAAGCAGGGGGACACCTTTGCACATTGTAGCCCTAACATACATATACCAATCTGGCTAATGATGCTTCATAACTTTAAAGGTTTGGGAAGAGATACAAGGCAATGGCAAATTTCAAAGTGCTCAGGCCAAGAAGTATCCAGCAGAAATCTAACTGTAATGTAGGAACACTCTGGAAAAACTTTCCTTGTCATATCAGCTCTGTGCCATAAAAGAAAAAGCCATTTTTCTGGCTCAGGAAAAGAAAGAGAACAGAAAATTCACTTCCTTATTGTGACCAAAGAAGGCTCAATTCAGTTTCTGTTTGACTAAACACCAGAAGCAACCATTGCTTTCTTGCTTATAAATGCCATTTCATAACTGAAATCATTTACATCCCAGCCCTGCAAATTGTACTCCAAGCCATGTGGCTGAAGAGTATTGTTTGTTAACAAAAGGTTACAGCAACCCCAGAAAGGTCCAAAGTTCAACAGGCAAGGGATTCTCCCATCATAATCATACAGATGCATCAGAACCACAGGGACAGTGCAGTTAGATAGAGCCAGGTTTCAAGGCACTGGGAGAAACAAACAAGAAGGTAAAAGGGTTAAAGGAGAGGAGTATTCTGGCAGAGTTGCACACTGCTGTCATGTTCCATGAAATTAACATTGTGTGCTAGTGGACAGCCAAAACTGCAACCAGAGCTTTGCTTTAATCACTGGACAGCTCCTGGGAGAGGCTGAACCCAGATTCTCAACCCTGTAATCTGTACAATCTGATGAAAACATGAATTGAATTAATCCAGGACTAATAAACAAAGACTGCAGTTCTTTCTCCACTCCATACTGCCAAAGTGAGATGACATTTACTGCTTGGTCAAACCAATCATATTCAAAGCAAGGGAAGAATCTTTTTATACTTTTACCTCTACAGTTATTTGATTTCTTCTGCAGGGTAAACAGCATTAAATGTAAACAGAATATCCCCTCAAATCAGAGGGTAGCTGAAATCATGGGAAGAACCAGCACCTGAGTCCACCTGGAGAACTGACAAGCCCTAATAATTTGACTGAAAAGTTATTGCAGAGTTAGAATGAGGTTCTGTTTACACAACCAGCTCACTCTTTATCATGCAATGATCTAACTATTCTTTGGGCTGCGTAGGAGCTGATGCTTCTCCATGCACTCATCTGGTACGTCAAGCTGCCAATTCAGAGTATGCTTGATGTCCAGGAATTCTACACCCCAACCTGCATCTCAACCGCCCAAAGAAATAACTTGTTTTTCCTACTTGTAATAGAGAACAGGTAAATGTGTATAACAAACTTAGAAGTAATATATAGCCAATTGTATAGACAGGTATAACAGTCAAAGTACTTTGCATATCTAATCCTTACAAAAATCTTCGAAGGTGAAAGTCAATGAGTATGCAACACAGTTTGCAGGTAAAAGAAGCAAATTTTAAACTAGGAAGTATCAGGAAAAAATGACTGAAAATAATATTGCAACATGCTTGCATAGATCTTTGTAGCAGAGAAAAAGGTACAGAAATGGGCAACAAAAATTATCAAAAGGTTACAGTATTTCGTTTCAGGCACCTCAGTTTAGAAAAAAAAATGACAGGGGGAATATGATATTTTATAAAATTATGCATGGTGCAGAGAAAGTGGAGAGTTTTTCCTTCCTTCAAGATACTGGAACTCTGGACCACACAATGTAGTTCATGGGCCGTAGATTCAGGACACAATGCATAATTCCCTTGTGGAACTCACTGTCATAGAATGTAGTGATAGCCACCAGTGTAGGTGGCTTTAAAAGGGGATTAGACTAATTAATGGCATTTAGGTCCATCAATGGCTATTAACCAGGAAATTCCATGTTCGGAGATAAAACTATCAGTTGCTGTGAGTCAACAACAGAGGAAAGTTTTATATTTCAGCTCTTGCTCATGGACCTCCACAAGCAGAGGTTCCCAAACTTTTTTGAACCTTTTGAATTCTGACAAAAAGTGTTTGGCACAGCCACAAAATGGCTACTACAGGAGGCAGAGCCAACCATAAAATAAAACTGTAAAATATCCTGGAGTGCATAATTCTAATAGTAAATCTTCAATATTTCAAGCAAGAGCACTGTTCAACATATTATTTCAAAATATTACCTTGCATGCAAACAGCTTATCTTCAGTTATGCAGCAAAGCTGCTGCCAAAGCAACACTGTAAAACATTTGCACAGCCAAACCGGTCTCCAAGGGCTAACCAGAAGCCCCACTGGGAAAAGCCCCATCTGGTCCTGCCCACTTTCTAAACACACCTGGTGAGTGTCAGGAAAGATGTTGGCAGGGGCTATGCTAGGGAACCTGTTCTAGAGCATATGGTCTACCACTGAGGCAAACAGGATGCCAGACTTGCCAGACCAGTGGTCTGACCAACAAGGCTCTACCATTCTAGAGAAATTCATAAGACGTTTTCCCAACTAGCCTTACACATTTCGATCACAGCATAACTGCTCAACATTCTTGCAACATTATTTTATAATCAAGTAATGCTTAACATGTGGCAAATATCATAGTCACTTTCTAAATATCTGGTGCTTTGTCTGCCATTTTCCATTATTCTCACACACTCCTCAATTCTCCAAGCATTCTTAAAAACAAGTTAGTGGAGCAGTAGCTTAGCTAACCCTCTTGGGATACACGTGATATAGGCCCACTGATTAACTCTATGTCTCAAGCATTTCCTTACTTGCTTTCTTGAGAGCTCATTCACCAGAATGTCACTACTAAATTATTTATAGCTTTTTTCTGACTCCTTATTTTTCTTATTCTCCCCCTCATCATTAGAGTGTCTGCTGTCTCGCAAGCCATTTCTTTCCCTCCAGATGCATTTCTAGCTCCAGCCCATTAATCCCATTGGCACTGACTTATTCCACGGTTTTAGTTGCCTTATCTTTAATAACGCGTCCCTGTCTGGCTCTCTTCCTTTCCATCTTCAATACAGAATTTCTTTTTTTTTTGTCCCTTCTGTTTCAGGCTTTGAATAACTCTTGTGAAAATGGCAACCTAGAATCCAATGCTTATTTCTCACATTAACCCCTTCAGAAGAACTATTAACTTCAGGCCTTTACTCAAAGCACATGCAGCTGTTTAGCTGTTATCATCCCTGTGGCATTACTTTAGAGGGGCTGCTGCTCAGCAGTAGAGCAACTGCTTGGCCTGCAGAAGGTCCTGGGTTCAATCCCTGGCATCTCCAGTTAAAAGAATTACTGTTAGGCAAAGACCTTTCATACCACCTAAGACCCTGGAGAGTGGGTGCCAGTCTGAGTACACCATGCTGACCTTGATGGATCCCAATGGACTGGTTTAGTATAAGGCAGCTTCATGTGTCCAAATTTTACATTCTTATTCACCTTTCCTCTCTATGCTTCCTTGAAAGCCAGTTCACACTAAAAGCAACTGTCACATTGAATTGATCTGAAGCTATCCAAATTTACAGGGGAATATGTACCTACTGAAGAGGCCTTTTGAAGTAATTTTTGCAACAAGTATGAATTCCTTACGATCTCACATTTTCAGAACATGAAGACAAATTGTTTTTCTAGACAGGCTAAGATTCATAAACAAAAATAAACAAAAGTTATTTGTACTGTTGTACTGTCAACAAGGAAACTGATCTCATACTAGACACTAGCAGTGAAGTTCTAAGCAAGTATATCCTCCTAAGATGAAGTCAATGGGCTTAAAAGGGTGTAACTGCTTAAGACTGCATTGATTAATTCCTTACGTTAAGGTTAACATGGTTTAGAATTCTGCAAGCATGCAGAAACAGATGGGACTTTGATCTGATTTGCGTCAATTCCCTCTTACCCATGTATGATCTATGTGGACCCTCTGAGAGCTATATAGTCTTCCCTTCTGTGCTAGCCATTACAGAAGCAAATCAGATTCCGGACGTCAAGGGCCTGGGTAGATGTGCACAACTGTCACTGGTGGTATGGGTTTGAATATGCTAGAGATCACATAGAGAACCAGTGCATGAAATGTTTGTACATGAAAGTGCAGACTCCCGACCATGAAAAGGGGGTATTTATGCAGGGCCAAGGATGTGCAAGCCCCAAACCACAAACTGGAAAAGCAATGGCAGGGAAGCAAACTGAGTCAACTGTAAGATTTTGAAACAGGCTACACAGACAGTTCCACTTCACAACCCACACCTCTTTCCTGGCATTTCTGGCAAGCAAGAAATTGCCTGACGGCCAGAATATTTAGAACTATACCCCATGAAAGAGGAGAATACCAGGACAGTAAGAGAACAGCAAGTAACAACACCTAGTAGTTGTATGTTTGGTGTAACTTAAGTTTTGAAAATGCAAGTCAGCTAGCTCTTGAGGACGAAAGTATCTTTTTTTCAAAGACCTCAGCTTGAACTTACCTCATATGTGTACTTGTGCTTCAGGTTCCAGCGACAAATTGGACACTGACCAGAAGGATTTGGAGGAACCGGGGCTTCCACATCTTCTAGAACTTTGCCTTCAATCTAGGAACCAAACAGAAGAAACTGATGAGGGAAGAATCAGGATTCCAGACTTCCAGATACATTTTGGATGAATGCCCCATCTGTAGTAAGTATAGCATTGTATAAATTAAAATATGAACAATCTGAGAGTTAACACCTTACTAATAGCAATTAAGTGGGCATTTGAGGACAAGAACAAAAAAATAACGTTTGCATCTCCAAGAAATGGTTCTTGCAAACATCACCAAGTTCAAGATTATTAGTCATGAGTAACGTAACATGGCATTATTTCAGGACTACCCCCTTGGAAATATCAGCAGACCTGGGTTCACGCACTGCAGAAGAATGGAGTTGGCTCTTTTTATTAACAGATCTGGGAGAGAAGAGCATCTCTCATTTATCATAACTGAAACAGTTTTTCTGTAACAGATTAGGATGGCTCCTTGTAGTATACATTCCTTAAATTTAATTCAGTGAAGCTTTAAACAGCCTGAAGTGATAGGGTTGATAGCACTTCCCACAAGAAGGTATTTCAACAACTGAGTATACTGACAAAATACATTTATCAGCTTTGCATGTTTTCTTACTTTAAGGCGGGGGTTTAAACAAGAACTTTCTCTTATTTGGTACAATCAGTGATATCTGATTGATGTCAAACTCTTTGGGTTAGAACAAGCCTAAAAAAACTAATTAGGCCAGTAGATCTGACATCCACAAGCTTTAGCACGTTCCACTTGCTGGTTAGTATTATAAGCTATAGAATCATTTAACTATCAGCTACGGTTTCTCTCTCTAAGTCCTTTCATGGAAGGAGTCCTGCTATGAACTAATAGGTGCTGTGCTGCCCCCAGCCAGCGTTAATGTACCTTTAAGAGTAGTTGCACCTGGGAATTGGAGTCCACAGTTAGGGGTCCCAGAAGCTTCTCTCTGACTGGCTCATTAAGAGTAATTTCCTGAGCTCAGAGGCGCAAAGACAGGAGGTTTTATTGTTCTTTTCTGTTTCTTTGTCCATCAACCCTTACCGCAAGGAGAGAGGAAGCCCATTTCTTTACTCACCACGGCCATAGGATTGACCTAGATCAGAAAGATGTAACGCTCTATCCAGCTATCAGTTCGATTGTGAGTAAATGATCTACTGAATGCATGTGAAGTTAAATAAAGACGATTTAAGCTCTCTTCAGTGGCTGTGCGTTGACTCACATCTGGAAAGCGTTTGCCTCAGCTGCAAGCTCACGCTAGACAGGACAGGTGCCATCCTATGAAGAGTTATTCTGGTCTAAGTCCACTGAAATCAATGGACTTGTATTGGAGTAATTCCATACAGGACTGAACAGTACATTCAGTGCTTGTCTACACTGGACATTACGACCGGGGAAAGAATAAGACTGCAGGAAATGTCACACAATACTGCACCCTTTTTACTGGCAATATTACCTAATGTTTGCTATGGGCATGCTCTTAAAGAAAGTCCTAGTCAGTCCTGCCCCAGCAGATATTCTTCTTCTTCTTTTTTTTGCAGGGCACAAAATACATTTTCTTTTAATTAACCATAGAAAAATTTTACAAATTAATTTTGTGATGATGTGGATCGAATACAGAACCAGCTTTATAAAAAGGAATCAATGAAGATCTGAAATGCCTTTCCCCCCCTAGAGATAAGCTGCAAATTTCCAGAGGCCAGTTATTTCTTGGTTGCATCCTCAGGCTTCTTGGCTTCTGATGGAGGGATTTGGGTGTCGGCCTCAATGGTGACAGGAATCTTGATCTCTGCAAACTGGATTGCTGGTTTGGGCAATGGGGTTTACACTTTCTGGGGAAAGTGTTGAGTGGACTGTGGCAGGATTGATACCAGGAGGAAGTCAGTTATCTCCACTACCAGTTCCTCTGGCACAAAATGGTGGACATCCAAAGCCACTTTCCATCTGTCTGAAGTTTGCTGAATCTTGGAGATGCCACTGCTCTGTTGGCAAAGCCCAGTTGTATGCTGGGTTAGTGTTTGGTGAGGTGACTATGGGGCTAGCAGCTCCCTGTTTGGGGCTCACACTGGCCAGACGGCGGATGTAGCCCAGCCAACTGGTGGTCCCCACAGGCCATTTGTATCAGTCTTCAGGGATGAGGGGCATCCCAAAGGACTGGTCAGAGGTGGCAGTCCCAATACTAGTCCTAGAAGGGATCCCAGCTGGGGCTGCGGAGGAAAGTCAAGGGGATTTGGCATTCCAACATGTCTCATCCAGGAGTTGTGCTTGGAGCTCTCTGTTTAGACTCTGACTGCTGCCCCAGCAGATATTCTTAATGTGAAACATATGGAGAAAAGGGAGGCGAGACTTTGTATAAACAGGATTGTGTACAATGGAAAGATGGACAGCACATGTATTCAGATTAGATTATGCAAATACTGTTAGGGTCAGCATAGTGGTGTGGTTAGAAAGCTAGACTAGGTTCTGGGAAAACCGGGTCTGTCGTAGAAGCTCACTAGCTGGCTTGGGCCAGCCATTCTTTCAGCGTAATCCACCTAACAAGGATGCTGTGAAAATTAAGTAGAGAGGGAACTATGTCTTTCAGCTTGAGTCCCCATTGTTGAGAAAGACAGAGTATAAGTATCTAGTGAAATAACATTTGCAGTTGATCACAGGATTGGTACTAGTGGACAGCCAAATAATGTCCATTTTGAGCCTGCATTGCTTAATAGTTTTCCTAACAGAACATTTGGAAGTAGTGATCCCTCTAAGCTGCGTTAGTGCGCGCTAACTCACAGTTTTTTAGCCTCCAGCTCACACATTTTTGTCTTAGCTCAGGAAGGATGGCTCCAGGGCAAATTAATTTATGCAGTACCCAAATCGCTTGCTCACAATTTTAATGCCAGTAGCTCACAAAATAGAATTTTTGTTCACAAGACACCACAGCTTAGAGGGAGCACTGTTTGGAAGAGATGCCACAGTGCATGCCTTATATGGTATTTCTAACGGCATGGGAGGAACTGGTGAAGACCCAGCTAGCTGGCTACCAGCAGTCAAGTTCGATCTGGCCAAGTTTGTTTTTCCTCTGCTCAAAGGTACTTAAGTCCTGGGTATATCTAGCAGTGCTGCTTTGTTGTACTGGAATCTGCTTTGGGTCCCCAGTAGGGAGCAAACCAGGATACAAATTTAAAATAATTATGGTATCTCAAGTAGCATGGCTGGAAAGGACCTTGAAATTAGACCCTACCGGTGTCAATCATGGAGGCTATAAAACAATTCTATGATGAAATAAAGCAGTTATGTTAACTTATGGTGGTGTTCTTATGTGGTGTTCTTAACATGTAAAGTTGTAAATCAGGATATCATTCCGAACAACCTAATTTACAAAGATATGATCTTTTTCTAGTTTTTGCTTGGCTACCTATTTTCTTTTCTTTGTTGAAGGCTGACTGTTTTGGGCTACGGTCACACGGGCAGGAAAATGCGGGGGGGGGGGGGGCGGGGAGCGTGGCTGTTTGCCCTGGGGCAAACTAACGCGTGGTTAAGTGATCAGACCTCCCGTGGAGGTCCCGTGGGTAGGGAGAGGCGCCGATCACAGGAAAATCCTGCGCGCAAGAAAGAAGTGGCGCGGTGCGGCAAACTGGGGTGTTTTTTTTGTGTACACCAAAAATGTGCATGCTCCGTTGGGTGCTTGTGCGCATCCACGGAGACTTGGGGGGAAAAAAACCAACCTTTTTTGCAAGGGGACATGGGCGGGCACTGGATGCCACCGGAAACGTGATCAGACGCCCACCCTTGCCCCGCGGTTTCCGGAAACTAGTACCTCCAAGGTACTAGTTTTTTGCTGCGCATCTTCGGCGGGAAGCCTCGGTTGAGCCACGGGAGCGCTACGCTTCCCAGATGTGCCGGTGAGATCACGCCCGGAAAATCTACCTGTCTTCCATCTCTCTAGCATGGCTAATGTTCCGTGTGACCGCAGCCCTTATTGGTTTACCTGTATTTGGATGGGCTAGTACGCTGCTTTTCTTGTATGGAATTCATACAATATTTTTTTTTTTAATGTAAAGTTGTAAATGGCATGTATCATTTCATCCTTACTATGTTCCTGTAGACCAATGTCAGCAGAACACCTAATTAGTCAATGGACAAAAAATTTGTGCGGACTCATTATCCTTGCAGCAAAAGCCTCCTTGGAAGTATTTGCACAGTAATCCAGAAATGGTAGACAGTTGCATAAATCGTGCTTTGTCTGCCATTTTCCATTATTTTCACCCACACTTCCTCAATTTTTCAAGCCTTCTTAAAAACATGTTAGTGGAGCATCCCTCCACGGAACCCTGTGATCCAGCCCAAAGAGGACATTTTATTTTTAGAAAATAGATTGACATGTTTTGAGCTTTACCTCTTTAGATAATTATTCTTTCTGCAACTTTTCTAGAGAGGGTTTCTCCTTGTTTTTGTCATTTTGTGTAACTATGGATATGTTTCTTAAAGTAGCTTTTGCATAGCATCTAAACAAATTCAGTCTTATGTAAAGCTGTGACTACCTTGAAATGATTTACTCATAAGGAGAGGTAAAGGAAGAACTTTCTGCTTTGGACATTTCATCCTGTTTCCATTTAGTGTAATACAGTTACTATTATAAAATGAATATAGTTGGGTCAAAAGTACACAAAATAAGTGGTTACCAGTACTTGAGCAATATAAAAAGATATATTAATGTCACCTGGAGTTCAAATGTTTAGTTATAATTTAACGTCAGTTATTCTCGAAATTAAAGTTAACGTCAATGCCCCCCAAAGTGTTTTGATAGAAGAATTCCAGTTAGTGCTACATGAAGCACACACACTTTTATCATCACATTTTGGCTTTATTTATTTTCCTACCAGAGAGTTAAAATGCTAGGGAAACAAAACAAGCTGTTCTAGAAAATATAAATAATAAAGTACAATCTTACTTGCAGAACTCCTCTGTGTTATGTTCTTAACATGAAAGCACTTTTTCCTGTGACTACAAATACCTATCCATCAAAATGCAGAGAGGAATTTTCACTTCTGTAGATATAATAAAATACATAATAATCTACCATCACTTAATGGGAGCTATGATATCCATATTTGTACAAGGATACCAGTACATGTGTTAATAACACTAATATATCTAAATCTGAGCATGGCTCAGAATGCATACCAAAAAAAATCTGTACCATGAGGCCATGTATAGACCAGGGGGATTTTCTATAATCCAGGGGAAAACCCCAAGCTTGCAGAAAGAAAAAGAGATTGGATTTATACCCCGCCCTCAGCGTCTCAGAGCGGCTTACAAACTCCTTTCCCTTCCCCTCCCCACAACAGACTCCCTGTGAGGTAGGTGGGGCTGAGAGAGCTCTTTCCAGAACTATCCTTGAAAGAACAGTTCTGACAGAACTACGGCTTGCCAAAGGTCATCCAGCAGCTGCAAGTGGAGGAGTGGGGAATCAAAGCGGTTCTCCCAGATTAGAGTCCATGCACTTAACCAGTACACCAAACTGGCTCTCCACTAAGGGGGGGCGGTATGTGCTTACATAGATACTAAAAATTAAGGTAAAAATGTGACACTGCAATGTTGTCTTGTGAGATCTCAGCTGCCATTTCAGGGCTTGCCTAAGAAACCTAATAAACAATTCCTCAAAGTGCAGATGTAAGACAGAAAACAACGTGGCACCAGTGAAAGAGGTGAGATGGTGACAATGGGAGAGGAGGATACAGTGGAGGAATGGATGGAAGTGTGAGGCAAAAGAAAAGGGAGTAGCAGCAGGATTTTATTCTACGGAGTATTTGGTGTTTTTATCTCCCAAACCTGTCATTCTTAGATTCTACTGTTGATTTTGACTGTCACTGTCACTTATTTTTAAATCTCTGCTGGTCTTAAAAGTTTTATTGCTTTTTTGTAATTGCTTTTATTCTTCTACTGACAACCATTTTAGTTCCTTTCACCTGTAAAAATCTGTTTTGTAATGGCTTTAAATTAATGTTGAGATTTATGTTGTGAGCTGTCTCTGCCATTTTTATAAGTAACTTGTGAAAACTTAGCCCAGTTAATAAAATTATTGTTATTCTTGAATCCAAGAAACAGACACTACCAACCAACTAACAAATGAATAAGATTAAATAAACGTAATCTGTAGATTCCATACTTTTGGCCATAAACACAGCCACACCAATTTTTAAAAGAAGATAAAGCTTTGAACAGCTCTGCCATCTCACATTTGCTCAGAGTGTGAGCCCTGCAGCAGCATGGTCCTTCTCAACCCATGTCATTAACAGCTGCAGCAGATGCCATACTACAAAGTTATCCTTAGACAGGGCTCCTTACATTGCACACTCTGAGATAAAAAGTACAGGGAAATTTAAGATGGGGTGCAAATGGAGATCAAGAGAAAGATCACTTGGAAGTCCACGTCAGACAAATCTCTGTACCCTAACGTGAGTATCCTAAACTTACATTGGTATCCATTTGAGGCTATTCACTTTCATTTTTGTACAGATTCCACTTTACACAGGAACATAAGAGGTGCTTTACTGAATTAGACCAGTACTTCATCTAGGTTAGTACCGTTTTACACAATGGCTAACCAGGTGCCCTGTAGGTCCACAGACAGAACATAAAGACCAAGGCCTTCCCTCATGCTGTGTCCTAGTATTCACAGAACTACTAATGGACCTACCCTCCATGAATACACCTAATCCCCTTTTAAAGTAATCTATGTTAATGAGACCATTACTACATGCCACAATGAATGTCTGTCTTGAATTTACTGGCCATCAACTTCACTGGTTGCTTCTGAGTCCTATTACTATCAGGGAAGGAGTAAAGCGTAAGCAGAAGAAACTACAAATCACAAAATATGACAAATATACTTACAATAGTGGTGCTCCCTTCAGTAGTTTCTACGACTGTAGAGATTAAAAAAAATAGAAGTTAGAGACATTTCAAATCCAAGTACACATATCCAGTAACAAAACTGTTCCTGCAAAGCATTAAGGATGCTGTGAAAAAGATGACCACAATTAAGCATTCTACTAGAACGGTGGTAAAGGTATTGGTTTTAGACATTGGTAGGTAGGTAGACTGTTGCCTTGAAAACCCCATGGGGTGGAACTTTATGGGATCACTATGAATCAGTTGTGATTCGAATGCATACTTCACCATTTTAGAGGCAAGCAATGTAGAGTCCAGATCACTGTTTTTGTTGTGCCTGCCTTAAAAAAAAATGGAGAGCCACTGCAATTGTTACAGTAGGACTAGGCAGACATGGATTCAAAGCCATGGAGCTCAGTGACCTTGGACTAGTTATGCTCTTCTGCCTAATCTAACTCATAACATTATTGTGATGATACAATAGAGGAGAAATATGTTACTATCCTGAGATCCATGGAGGAAAGTAGGCATCAAACTGTGAGCTGTGAAAAATACACTGTTCCTTGTGTTTCCCTAGAAATTCATTAGAAGATTAATTCTCAGAAAAACATCCTTTGTCGTATCAGCTGAAAGGAGCCCCGTACTAGGTTGCCACTTTCCCCTGGAAGGGTTCTGAACTTTGGATAGTTCCATGATAGGCAGGGATTCTAGCTTTTCTCAAATATGAAGACATAAGCAATACATTGTTACCTGTCTGCAATACAGCTGTTAAGTATACTAATGACAGACAGTATATCTCTGAAAAATACAGAGCTTGACAAATCCCAGGTGCCGTGGTGCCTGATATTTTTAAGCAGATATTTATTCTAAGTGCCTCTTGGTGATACGTAGGAGAAGCACAAAGCTTATTTGGGTGAGGCATAGAGGTTAGCTTTCTGTTGTGATGCCAAACAGGGCTGTGGTCACACACGCTAAATAATCCACTTTCACTGCACTTTCCAACTAGACTTTACTGTGTGAGCTAGCAAAATCCAGTTGGAAAGTACATTGACAGTGGACTGAAAGTGGATTATTTAGTGTGTGTGTGACCGCAGATGAGAATTACCCCATATTTATTTATATTTATTTATTTATTTATTCATTCATTCTATTTCTACCCCGCCCTCCCAGTCACTTTTCTTACAGCTTTGACAAGAAACTCTGAAGAGTATAGGATTAGGTTTCACAATAGCTATAGCTAGAAAATATGGTCATTATAAAACCATGAAGACTGAAAAGGTGTCTTGTAAGCCAAAGAAAATAGATGGTATATTACACCAGAAAGGTTAGCGAAATATGATAGCAAATGTTCTAATAAGTGTTGGAAATGTGAAAAGAAGGTAGGTTCGTTCTATCATATGTGGTGGCATTGTGAAATAAGTAAAAAATACTGGGTATGGATCCATGAAGTGATGCAAAGGGTGTTAGGTATGGCTATACCATTTACACTGGAGGCATTATTATTACATATATTCCCAAAAGACTTTAGTAAAGATGATCGCTATCTTATTGTATACCTAACTACTGCAGCCAGAATCTTATATGCTAAATATTGGAAGATATCTCTACAAAACAAGAGTATATAAATAAAGTCTTGGAAGCAGCAGAAATTGACAAATTGACTTTATTGATTAAAGGAATTTCGGACTCTACATCCCAGAACACATGGACACGATTTTATAGCTGGTACAATAATTATGCTTAGGCAGTAATAATTAAAGGACAATAATACAAAAGATATAGCATGTTTGCTACAACCCAATAAGGTAGAAATTTAATGGTATTTACTCACAATTAACAAAAGTAGAAAGAAATGTTTGTATTTATTTGTAAAGAATTAAAAGCATATAGGGGTCCAATTACACCTCATATAAAAATTCCAAAATCATGCACACAAAGTCCAATGGACTTGACCTGATGTATTTCAGCCTGTTTAAGCCTTCTTCAGAGGTCAAACACAGTGAGGAACAAATTGGCTTATACCATAATACAATACAATTATACAGTATAGGTACAAAATGGACCAGAAAAGAATTGTTCCAAAGTGAAACCACTAGACCCTAGACACTAACAGCACTGCTCTTTGCTAAAGAGACAATTTTGCTGAGAACACTTTGGCTTGAACTAAACAACTGAAAGGCACTTTCTGGACCAGAAATTATTATCAATGAAATACCATCTGGCATGTGATTGGATCTTGGAAGTCCTCATTTATACTTTTATTCTTTTCTAGTCCATTTTGTATTCATGCTGTGTAATTGTATTATGTATTATGGTAAGCCAATTTGTTCCTCATTGTGTTTGACCTCTGAAGAAGGCCTAAACAGGCCGAAACGCATCTGGTCAGGTCCACGGGAACTTGTGTAACTGGGCCCCATATGGTTTTTAATTCTTTACAAACAAATACAAACATGTATTTTTATATATTCTATGTATTAAGTTTTAATTGTTGGCCCTCTAATCTGTTTGATTTACCTTTTTAGGTTCTTGATTCTAGGTTTCAGGGTTAAGTTTGTTTCCCTTTTTTTGTTCACAGGGGCTTCAGACCAGTCACTTTGCACTTGTCTTTATGTCAATATACAAACATTCAGGTATATGAACATGGTAGCAGTTTCCAGAATGGTTGTGGCACAAAAACTCTGTAACTCTCTCCTCAGTCATCTGTCCCCTTCTGTTGCCATCTTCTGCCACTGGGTGAAGACTTTTTTTGTTTTGTTTGGCATTCCTTACTGCCCAATGTTCTCATTATTGTTTTTATGTCGCTGTATGTATTTATGTCTGTAATTGTTTTAAAGATGTGTGCTTTTGTGTGTTGAAGGGTTGGTTTTAAAATGTGATTTTATTTGTTAGCGGCCTTCGTGGCCCTTGTGGGGGCAGAATATAAATTTCATAACTAAAGTCTCCAGTACATTTCTCCCCTCATGCTGCTGCTTAAGGATGTTTTCATTCCCTGCTATTTCACTGTTGCCTAAACTAGAGACAAAGGAGAGTTTGGTCATGCACTCCCTTCTCCACACAATAATTAACTCTGTGGCAGCAGACCTTCCTTTTCAGTCCCTTCTTTCAATTTGTACACACAAGCAAGCATTGCTTATGGGTAGTGGAGGTTCTCCCCACCAGCAGATAAATTACATTAAATGTAAGGGGTAACCTACATGCCTGGGGTTGCTGCTACCAAACTGCCAGACTTTCTAGTTAACACTTGCTGCTAACAAACTATTAGGCTACACAAGTACATGCAATCCCAAACATGATTACCTGGAAGCAAACCCCAGGTTCACTGAGGTTCACTCCCTAGTAAGTCTATTTAGGATTGCTACCTTCGTCTGATAATCAGCTAATAATTTCATGATTAAGATTTAATAAACAATATATTGTCTTACACAAAGGAGGGCTGCCTGAAAAAAAGTGGTCAAACAGCACCTCCTCAGATCCTTCAGTGACTACTTGCCACTGGTGAATTGGGCCTTAATCCGCAAATAAATAAAATACAAAAATAACGTCACAATAAATTAAGATGCCACGAGGCTTTGCTGTAACAGACGAACCCCGCGCTCGTATTCCCTTCTCCCTCCCTCGCCAAAAAGAAGCCCCTTGCTGTACCCCCCCCCCCGGGAAACGCGCTAAGAAAAAGCAAAAAAAGGAGAACTGCTTCTCTCCTCCGTCTCGAGAGCGGCCAAAGATTAAGCGGCTCGCAAGGCTCAAGAACAAGTAGAAAAGACCAAGGCTCTCCCATTCCTTCTCTCAACTGCCCCTTCCGTCCTCCTCCGCTGGCTATGTATTTATGGACTGCGGGGAGAAGAGAAAAATCATCCTTAACACTCACCCTGCCGAAGCCCGCGGGATGGAGCCTTAGCCCAACCGCCCCACAAGAACCCAGTCACCAGCCGTCTCCAACCAGAGAGGAGCGACTGATGAGCCGCCATCATAGCCCTCAGCCACTTCCGCTTCCGGGTCGAATTCGTTGTCCTTTGCCGCTCACGCCCTCTCCTCCTGAGGCGGGAAAGAAGTGATGGAGTGTCATTGACGCCGTCGTCGTCGCTAGCCCTGGAAATTACTGGATAAGATTGTTTCCCACATTTATTTTTACTAGCCACAGTTGTATCTTATTTCGTTCTTCTTCCTTCCATTGTTCTGTGTAGTATATTCAATGCTTTGTAGTATATTCAATGCATTATATTCAATGCTTTTAAAAAATATATTCACTTATTATTATTCATTTATTTATCTTATTTATATCCCGCCTTTCTCCCGAATGAGAACCCAAAACACTTACATCGTTCTCCTTTCCTCCATTTTATCCTCAAAACAACTCTGTGAGGTAGTTTAGTCTGAGCCTGTGTGTGACTGGCCCAAAGTCGCCCAGCAAGCTTCCATGTCACGAGCTGGAATTTGAACCTGGGTTTCCCAGTTCCGTGTCTTAAACTCTAACCGCTACACCACACTGGCCTTGTAGGCTGAGTTTGATTTATGGTGGCTTGTT
Organism: Gekko japonicus; assembly: GCF_001447785.1. Classification (NCBI taxonomy): domain Eukaryota; kingdom Metazoa; phylum Chordata; class Lepidosauria; order Squamata; family Gekkonidae; genus Gekko; species Gekko japonicus. The sequence goes on from NW_015172587.1 coordinate 519,654, forward strand.
TAAGACTATATACAGGGAAATCCTATACAGAGTTACTCCAGTCAGTAAGATCAGAAAAGAGTAACTACATGGGATGGAGTGCGCTATGAATTCATGCCAGAGCTGAGGTTTGAATATTTCCCCAGGCAGAAGTGTTGCCAACCTTCAGGTGGGGATAGGAGATCTGGAATTACAACAGTTCTCCGGAAGACGGAGATCAGTTTCCATGGAGGAACGACTGTTTTGGAGGGTGAAATCTATGGCATTAGGAGATTTGGAATTACAACAGTTCTCCAGAAGACGGAGATCAGTTTCCATGGAGGGTGAAATCTATGGCATTACTTTGTTAAACTCTCCCCTTCCCAACCCCTGCCCCCATATCTACAGGAATTTCCTAACTTGGAATTGGCAACCTTACAAAGCAGCCTTTTAACTACTTTGCTACACCAGGTTTCACAAAAATATAGAATACCTTCCTACCTTTTACAAAGGAAAATAAAGACAGGTGCACTTCTAATATTAAAGATCATAGTCATAGTTTTCCCACTATAATACACTGCTGAAGGCTTTGTTTGTTCAGTGTGTAATAGCCTGTTCAAAGTATGTGAGTGAAATGATCATAAAGTTTACTTTTAAAATTTAAAGCTTAAAAAATTAGAAGGCTTAATCTCATACTCATTACAGAATACATGCAATTCAAGCACATTAATGTTATTTGGATAAGTATTTGGATAGGCAGTTGTAAGGGGAAGGGAAACAGTACACTGACATTTAGCTGAAGTCAGACAATAGATTATTTTTTAAAAAATTAAAGGCAGTTTGGAAAGGTGATGGCTGGTTGTAATGTGTACACTTGCCATACTTTCTCCTTGAGCAAACAGATGTTGCAGTGTTTTTGCATAGCTTTAGAAACCTCTTTGACCAGAGATGATGCTAGAACAAGAAACATGTATGCACTAGAAGAACTGAAACTACTTTCAGCTTTCTTGTTAAAAACTTGCCTGTCTCAGCCTTTCCCTTGCTTCAAGTGACCACAGATGGCTGTTTATGGGCCTAGTCTATGCAGCAATCTACTTGTTTCTTCATTTTCTCCCAAATATGGATTAATTAATCTAGATCCATAGCTCTTGTAATGCTGCTAAGTTTAATGTCAATTAAATGTTCTTGTAGCAAATTGGAAACATGGGGTAGCTTGAACGTTTCTTTCTCATGTTTATTTCCATATCTGATTAAGGAACATTTTTTCATCATAACTGTGGAGTGCAGATAATTCTGCCCCAAGGCTGTAAAGTACATGCCAACTTTGGTAGGAGCCCTTCTTATTTTCCAGAGTTTGGAAGTGTCTATTGTAAGTTTTTATTTTTCATGATCTTGAATTTGGAAAGCTTATTACCTTTGCTAAGCATTTCTGTTAGTACAGAAAGGCAAGACGATCATGGATATTGTTTGTATATTGCAAGAACAGAAAAAAGTAAGTGTGTCTCTAATGTTCTGCAGTTGCTAAGAACTTTGTAGCCGTGACCTAGAGAGCTCAGGCTAGCATGATTTCGAAAGCTAAGCATGGTTGACCCTGGTCAGTATTTGGAAAGGAGACCATCAAAGAATACCAGGGTCATGGCATAGAAGCAGGCAATGGCAAACCACCTCTGGATGTCTGTTGCCGGGGGGGGGGGAGAACTTTGTAACTTGAGAGAAAAAATTAACCATACAGTTTACGTGCACTATTGCTATGTCTTCCAGAACTCTGTCAGTCAAAATTCATAAAATGTATGGATGATGAATTGCAGTCCCCATCAATTAGCAGGAGTAGGAAACACAATTTTAGTTCAGTTCTGTTTTGTTCCCTCTAAGCAGTGAAGAACAGCAACTATAAATGGCATAACATAATATTCTATGGCTGCGGTCACGCGGAGCATTAGCCACGCTACAGAGACGGAAGATAGGCGGATTTTCCGGGCGCGATCACACCACAACATCTGGGAAGCGTGGAGCTCCGGTGGCTAACCCGAGGCTTCCCGCCAAAGATGCGGCGTAAAAAACTAGTACCTCCAAGGTACTAGTTTCCGGAAACCGCGGGGCAAGGGCGGGCGTCTGATCGCGTTTCTGGTGGTAGTTCGTGGCATCCGGCGCCCGCCCATGTCCCGTCGCACAAAGTTCCCCCCCCCAAGTCTCCACGGGATGTACACAAGCACCCAACGGCGCATGCGCACACTTCGGTTTTAAAAAACCCACAACCCCGTTTGCCACGGCAGCGGTGCCTAGCCATTGCTGCTGTGATCGCGGCACGCCGCTTCTTTGCTGCGCCACAGGATTGCTGTGTGATCGGCACCTCCCCCCAAACCACGGGACGTCAGCAGGACGTGTGATCCGGCGGCCGCACGTTAGTTTGCTCCAGGGCAAACAGCCACGCTTCCCCCCCACATTTTCCGGCCCGTGTGACCGGGGCCTTTGTTTTACAATTTGATGACATGACAGAGGTTTACAAAATTAGGAATAGCTGTGCAGCTTGGAATGATACAAACAATTTTTTCCTACTCATATAATTAGCATGTTCACTGAAGTTGATTAAAAATACAGTCAAGTCTAATAAAAGTACCTTGTAAAGAGCATGAATCCATGGAACTAACTAGCTTTTAAAAAGGAAGAAATAAATCCATGGAGGATAGGTTAGCTAAAGGCTGTCAGCCATAGTGGCTAAATAGAACCCCATATTCAAATACAGTTTATCTCTATGTACCAGGTGCTAGAGGCATAATATTAGGGGATTACTGTTACACTTTGCCCTGATTTGAGCTTCCAGAAGCATTTTAATCACAGCTGATGGAAACAGAAATATGAATTTGATCTTATTTTCACTTTTACTGAAATGAAGGTCATTGATAATAGAATCCAGGATATGACACAGTGTATTGGTGGCTTTTCTTTGATAACATTTCCTGGAATTTTGAGCACTCTGAGTAATTTATGGTCATATTTTGAACTTGTCAAATTTTCTGACTAAAAAAATCAGTGATTCTGTTCTTTGTCAATTGAAACAGCTCTAAAACATTTCTGACTAACCCATAGTTGAGACAAATTAGATTTTTCTTTGTATTTATCTGAGGGAAAACATTATGTACTTGAAAGTTAAAACAAATGCAGCAGAACTACCAACTTTGCAGTCTCTTTTTCCCTGCTACTCTTTTCCAGTGGTTTTCTGGAAATTACAGTGCTTTCAAACCAAGGATGGCAGAGAAAGAGAGGGAGGCAGTTTTAAGAGGCTAAGAGCTGTTACTGTATGTAGAACGTGAAATGCCAGATGTTCAAGATAGATTCAGAAAAGGAAGAAGTAATTCCAAACAACCCCGTTGCCAGAGCGATGTGTAGCGTCATGTCCTGGCGATGGCAGTGCAACGTGTCTCGCCGTCCCCGTGGCAGGGATTCTGCAAAGACATGCGATCCCCCACCGCGATTTGGCGAGATTTGGGAGCCCTAATTGTGTCCACACCTAACAGCCTCTCTTGGCTGGTTTTATAGCCCCACACCTAAGGGTCATGGCCAGTTATGCAGGGGCCAAATCGCTCGCTCACAACTTTAATGCCAGAACCTCACAAAGTAGAATTCTTGCTCGCAGGACTCCACAGCTTAGAGGGAACATTGGTCATGGCTGCAACCAGTTACTCAGAAGCAATCCTGCAACTACTCATCTTCGTTATCAGCAAGCAGCTGGCATCGGGCCAGGAGATGTGCATTTTGCTGTCTTGTCTGTAGCTCTGTTCTCAGCCTTTGTTTGCGGCACTCTAAGGGTGTAGGTGATTCTGATGGGCTGGGAATGGCCAACTGAGGTTCACCTGCTGAATCAGGGCTGGAGAGTGTCGGTGGCTCTGCACCCGCTGACAAGCCTGTAGCTCCTTTTCTTGCTGGTCAGCTTCTGTTAGGGCTGGCTACACAGGAGTCCTCTTCTCCTGAGAAGACCATGCTATCGCCCGATGCAACGTGTATATGGAGAATGAATTATTGTTTAATACTACTGGAAGATGTTCGTATGATATGCAGAAACCGCGGCTAGAAAGATTAGAATGAGACAACATTAGTACTGTTTGAAACCCTTATTGAAGGTTTGTTCGGACGAAGAGACGAAACGGAACTCAATCCGGAGGTTCTCATCAACAATCAAAATAACCTCAACAATAACTTCATGTATCTTAAGAACACAACAACTTCATGTATTTTCATCAACTGTATTTATTATCACAATAATGTTATTTATAGGTATACTTTGAGATCAAAAATATAATTGATATAATGTTTGAATATATTTAGCGTCTTGCAAGCCAGTCTGTTCATTACATGTTTAGCTATCTTTGGACTGGATTCTCAACAGTGGGTTTACCATATTTTGCAAAGCAAAAAAGAGGATCTATTTTCCGACTAACTACTTCAAACAACTAATCTCTACGACAAATCTCATTTTAAATACTTCTGCTATTTAAGCTGAAGCTCGCCTCAACTGGGGGACTATAGAGCAAAACAGACTGAGCCTCCCAACCCAAAAAGAGGACATTTAATTAATTTTTTAAAAAGAGACCAAAAGAGGAAGGATGTCAAAAAGTCTGGTAACCCTATGCAACACCCTAACTACTGCTTTGCAAAATCTGGCTGAGCTGGATGCAAGGAAAGGAAGAGAGAAAGGCTAGACTACTGGAGAAAATTACCTGCAGGCTGGCAATTACTGTAGCAGTTTTCAGCATGCTGGTTAGGTTGTTGATAAGAAAGTTTGCTTCAGTCTTGGAGAACGGGAAGTCTAGCTGATCGATCCTAATGTGCTTTTTGCTATACTTAGACTTCTCTGCACCCTTAGTGGTTGCAACCAAAACTGCACTTTAAAAATAAAAGGAAAACAAGTACAGCCTGACACAGCATGAGGATGACTTTGAGGGCCTATGTCACAGGCTGGGGTGCAGGCAGAGAGAGAGAGAGTTCAAGGTCAGAGTCGAGGTAGCCGAAGTGGAACCGATAACAAGAGTCCAAAACACAAACTGGGAGTGGAGTCGTTCAGAGCTGAGGTCAAGGAGCCAAGAGTTCAGGACACGGGTAGAGACCGAAACACGGGCGGGGTGGTTGCAAAGCGTTGTCAGATCGACTAGTTGCTGCCACAAGGCTCCTTTCATGTCACACCCTGACCTAGCCACAGGAATCCATGTGACAGTCACTTCCAGGCTAGACTACTGCAACTAGTTCTACAATGGCCTACCCTTGAGCAATATTCCCTCTAAACTGTGGAGTCTTGTGAGCAACAATTCTGCTTTGTGAGCTACTGGCGTTAAAGTTGTGAGCGAGCGATTTGGCTACTACATAAATTAGTCTGCTCTGGAGCCATCCTTCCTGAGCGAAGAAAAAAGTGTGTGAGGCAGAGGCTAAAAAACTGTGAGCTAGCTCACACTAACTCAGCTTAGAGGGAACACTGCCCTTGAGTCTGATCTGGAAACTTCAGCTGGTTCAGAATGTGGCGGCGTGAGTCCTGACAGGAACATCATGGATGGCACATATTCAACCAATGCTGTGCCAGCTACACTGGCTTCCAGTAGAGTACCATGTCAGGTTCAAGGTTTTGGTATTGACCTTTAAGGCCTTGAGTGGTGTGGGACAAAAGTACCTATGGGACCGCCTTCTCTGCTATGCCCCGGGGTAGGGCTGCCAGATCCCAAAGGGGCAGGGGATTGCCCGCTCAAAGGGCCCCCCAACCTGCCAGTCCAGATCAGGCCGGCAGGGGGAACCCTGTCCCCAAAGTGCCTGGTTTGGGCCGACGTGCCCGGCGTGATGACGTCACTTGGAAGTGACGTCATCACGTTGGGCACGTCACTGGCCGACACTCTAGCAATCAGTCTGGAAACTCAAGTGACGTCATTGCGGTGCGGGTACACAGAGCACACGCGCGAATGTCCCGGAACGGGACCAACTCTCCCCTGCTGTGCCAAGTAAGTGACTTGGCAACCCTCTTCTGGGGAGAGCCTTGCGCTCCACTGATAACAACTTGCTGGTGATTCCTGGCCCTAGGAATGTCCGGCTGTCCTTGGCCAGGGCCTTTTCAGTCCTGGCCCTAACTTGGTGGAACTCTCTGCCAAATAACACCAGGGCCCTGCAGGACCTTGTGCAATTCCGCAGGTTCTTTAAGGCAGAGATGTTCCACCAGGCTTTTGGTTGAGAGCAGCAATGGTTGGTTGCACTGGCTGGCACCCTTTCCCTCTCCCCCTGTATATATGTTTTGCTTAAGTTTCCCTCTTCCCCTCCTATCAAATGGCCGGGCAGTCTAGAATGGGAACAGAAAATTATAAATTGCCATCTGGGATCTTTTATTCTGGTTTTATTTTTATTGACAGTATATGGATGTTTTAAAAATTGTATTTGTTTTTATGACATTTTGCCTTTTGTACATTGCCCAGAGCTCGGTGTAAGCCGGGATAGGGTGATTAATAAATCAAAACAATGATAACAACAATGATAATAATGATGATGATGATAATGTTAGATTCAGTCCTTGTAACAAATGAGTTTGACACCTCTGATCTAGGTCATTCCTAGATCCATCTTGGTCACCCCACTAGCCCTGGTTTCCCACCTACCTCCATGTCATGCAGCTTGGTTTCACACGAGCAGCGATCAAGGGAATTGTGACTTTGGGGAGGGGCCATGGTCCCACTAGCCGTGGTTTCCCGCCTACCTTCATGTCATGCAGCTTGCATTGTTTCATAGGAGCAGCCATCAGGGGAATTGTGACTTTGGGGAGGGGCCATGGCTCAGTGGTAGAGCATCTGCTTGGCATGCAGAAGGTCCCAGGTTCAATCCCAGGGATCTCTAGTTAAAGTGATCAGGTCTTGTGAAAGACCTCTGCCTGAGACCCCGGAGAGCCTCTGCCAATCTAAGAAGACAGTACTGATGATGGACCAATGGTCTGATTCAGCATAAGGCAGTTTCATGTGTTCACGTCTGTGTGTAAACCTTGAGGAGCAGTATTCGCCTACTCCATTTAGGGAGTTGCAGTCAAATTCTGTCTGCAGTTTATGTTCCTCTGTGACTCCAGGCTGTGATCCTGCAAGGCAAAAGTATTTGGCCAGCAGTTGCAGTGATTGGAGTAGAGGGCCTCTAATCATGCTGTCTTTTGCCTTCATCAGTGTTAGATGGAGTCTTGCCTGCATGAAGGTTTCAGTTGTGTCAGAATCAGGAATGCATCGGCATGATACTGTGATGTTACAGTAGCATATCTCCAGTGTCCCCTTACTGTGTATGAAACCATGGAGTTGAAGGAGGAAGGGATGTTAAGCTGATATACAGTGCTACAAATTATGGGGGGGGTAGGGGGAGAAAAAACAAATATCTGTTGAGAGACAACAAGGGGGAGTTTCGTCCTAGGCCTCTGTTATGTTTGCTTGTCAACTATGTGACCTGGGGTAGCACGTTCAAGGAGCCTTCCTCCAAACCACACATCTGTGGTGGCTAGTAATGGTTTATACAATTCCCAAGTTACATTATGAAAGCAAAACACAAGTTGGTTACAGATATATCAGATATGGAGTCCAGAGGATTATCCTTTCTGTGTTCTCTATAATAGATGATTATTAATTAGCAAAGTTAAAGAATTCACAAATATTATAACTTGAGGAAGAATAACACTTGGCTGCTTCCTTCTTTAGCTCCTGAGAATAGCAAGAGCAACCTTCAGGTACCTACCATTAGAAAAGTATTAACAGAACTGACCTGAAACAGAATAGCATCTGTATCTTCTCTGCTTTACCTCCTGGAAGATTTGAAGAGCTCTCCAGCTGAGGGGCAGCAGTTTTCAGGCAGCAGTTAATGGTGGGGAGATACAGGCTGTAATATGTTGTGCTGGGCTATGGCAGCACTGTAACTCATAAGGAGGGTTAACATTGGGGAAGGGGGCAAGAAGACATTAAAATTTTATTTTGAATTGCTGCTAACAGTTTTGAGGAAGTGGTGGTTGAAAAGCAGAATATAACTCTAATAAACATATCCATCCAATTTCAGTTTAATAGTAGCCCATTCTGCAAACCATTTTAGGAAAAAAGGAGGTCGGCAGTGTCTTTGCCATTTTATGCTTAAATTATTTTAAGTATGACTCCACAGATCTGATCACCAGGGACAACTGCTGTGACCTTGAAGGAAAAAGGAGAAAAGGCCTCAGGATTAAAAATTCACAACTCTCTTGAAAACAACATGTTTACATTTCAAGTTTTCCAGATTTTCCCAGTGGATATGGTTATTTTTCATAGTAAAACAACCAAGTCATAATTTTATTAGGTTTCCTTCAAGCTAAGCCAAATCCAGTGGGGAAATTAATTGAAATGTATTTTGCAACAACACTGTAGTTTAAAAAGATTTATTTGACTATGCTATATATTAAATGAGAAAAAAATGCAACATTAAGGGGAAAAGATAGAAAAACTTAAACATGAAATGAAGGAAATTCAAAACCAAATGCAGGGAATGGAACATAGCCTTCATTGCGAGAGAGGCACTAAGAGGAACAAAGACTTAATAAATAACCAATTATTTAGGTATTAAAACATTGGATGTTTTCTTTAAGATCCACAAATGGTTAAATAAAAGAATTGTTTAAGATAACAATGTTTCTCTGGCACTTGTTTCCCAAAAAACATTAACATTATAGATTATACTAGCAGTAAAGGCTGTTGTAAAACCAATACGATGAGCTCTAGAAAGATGTGATGTGTAACGAATGCACAGAAAGGTACAAATGTGGAAGTAAATGCTCAGACACTGTATGTCAAGAAATACCTTGTGTCCAAGGCCACACCATGTTGGCCAGAAAACACAGCAGACAGGGCTCCATGGAGTAGTTTCTTCAGTTCGTTAAGCTCCAAAGTGGACCTTCTAGGGGCAATGAAAGGCTTGCTGTGTGATCTCTGAGTCCCGTGTCTTTCCCACCTTGGCTGGCCTTCTTGTCCATGGCGCTGGCCGCTCTGCAGGCAGCTGGCCTGCACCCGGCTGGCGTCGGCCTCCTTCTGGTGAGAGTTGGCTGGGACTGAGGCTTGGGGAGCTGCTAAGTTGGCGGCGGCGTGAGACAGTGGGTACAGCACTGAGACACCTCTCTGTTGCCTGGCCGAAGCAGGTAGCCTTGCGGTGCAGGGGAAGCAGAGGCCAGGGTCGAGCGGACAGGGGAAGCAGGCTGGGCAGCTGCCAGGCCTTGACGCTGGAGCGGGAGAAGGGTCTGCACTTAGGCGGGACAATGGGGCCTGTGGGCCTACTCGTTGCTCATGATGGGAGGCTGGCGTGGGCTGAGGGGGGCGGCCAGGTGTGGGCCATCCTCAAAGGCCCCCCCCCAGCAAGCATCGGTGCCGTTGACGTGAGCAGGAAGCAGCTCTCGAGTACTCCCTTCTCCACAAGAGAAGGGAGAGCCACCCTGCGTTGGGACGTTCCTCGAACCCCTCTCCCTGGAGGAGGAGCTTGTTTGTGTATGAGGATGTGGTGACGGCCCTGCTCATCTGCCTGGTGCTGGGAATGGCGGTTCCTTTCATGGTGTGTGGGGGGGGAGAGCTCCATGTCTTTGGCGGGATGAGTGAACAGCAGGGTCCTGGCTGCGTTTACTCTCAAGGAAGTGCTGGTGAGTGGCTGCTGAGGAAGTCTGCGTAGGATTGCAGCCTTGGCCAGCATGTTTTCTTGTCCTTTTAACTCTACTCCAGGTCCATTTTTCTTGCCTTTGTATTCCCCCATGGTCCCAGTTTTGTGCCGTTGTGCTCTACCCCCCCAGTTGGCCTCCTGACCCTCCACCCGCTGGACCGTCCGTCCCGTCCATTGGCTCCCACCACATTGAGGCTGAGATGCTGGCTTCTGTGGGCAGGACTCAGCCAATGCAGCCAGGGGAGTGGCAGACCGTCTGCGTGACAGATCAGCCAGCCAACTGATTCGGGAGCGCATCGAACCTTGCCACTCGAAAATAGAATTATTATATAGGGGAGATGACTGTATTAAGTATTAGTAATGTTTTTATATTCCATGTTTCTCATGGTTGTTAAGGTGCCCTTAATTTGAGGAGGTAATCATTCTTTTCATCACCTCACATGAGAGGGCAGGAGTAAATGAAAAACCACTTATTTAATAATTAAAACAATGCATGCTTTATTTAATGTTCACAAATGGTAAAATAAAAGAATGTTTTAATAACATATAGTTTCTATTCTGGAGACTTCCTGATAGTTTTGAAAAATAAATTGCAGCCACACAAATATCCTGTATCTCCCCAAACTTGGATCCAAGCTGCAGCCCTGGAGAAGAAGACATTTCACTGTTTCATGTAATGTGGTAGAGCACTGCGATGATCTCCTGCAGGACTGTGTGTGTGTGTTAAGTGCTGTCAGGTTGCTTTCAAATTATGGTGACCTTATGAACTAATGTCCTCCAAAATATCCTATCATTAACAGCCTTGCTCGGGTCTTGCAAACTGAGGGCCATGGCTTCTGTGATTAAGTCAGTCTATATCATGCTGAGTCTTCCTCTTTTCCTGCTGCTTTCAGCTTTTCCTAGCATTGTTCTCTTTTCCACTGACTCTTGTTTTCCCATAATGTGACCAAAGTATGATAGGGCAAGGGATTGTGAAATTCTGAATTGTGAATTTCCTGGAGATTTGGTTGTGGGGCCTGGGGAGGGCAGGGTTTGGAAAGTGACCTCTGCAAGGTGTATTGCCATGGAATCCACTCTCTAAAGCAGACATTTTCTGGAGGCTGGCATCCCTGTGCAGGACCCTCATTGTTACCCAAAGAGGCAGTCTCCAATTAGTTGGGGGGAATTAGCATAGGAGACAGTGGGAGGGGGGGCACTGGAATCAAAACACCAACGTTTACAGGGATTGTGCCTGTGAACAGTCTCAAATAAGCAGGCAATTTGTTTGAATTAAAGCATATTTTTATTAACACCAAATGAGGAAAAAGAAAGGTTCATTCAGCAAAACACATAACATTCAAGAGCTAACTGGAAAAGCAGGGAGGAGTGTGGGATAGCATTTTAGGAATTGGGTGATATTACCAGTCGTGGAGAGGTCCGCAGATGCAACAGATCTAGAGAGAAAAGGCCAGCATTTTGTTCTGTGAAGGAGAGAAAAAAGCCCATGAGCAAGGGTGCGTGTGGTTGGTACCAAGAACACACAACACAGAGCAGGTTTTCAGGGCTTTTTATAGGAAAATTGTGCCCTGATGTGGTGGGAAGGTGTGTGTGTGTTCCATTCAGTGGGGAACTTTCAGAGAACAATTGCGATGATTGCTTTACCTGGGTGAAACAAAGGCTTGGGCCATAGCTTGATGGCTGCTAAGGATCCTATTGATGACCCAGGAAGGCTTGACCAGACTGCTGAAATAAAGAGATTAAGTAGCAAAACCCAAAAAATTATTTCATGTATGTAGAAGAGGGTTTGAGAGTAATTGCTTCTTAGAGTGGCTAATTAAGCCTTCTGGAGACGTTTTGCATAGGTCCTGAGTAATCCATTTGCTTAAGTTATGCATGCCTTTAGGGTGGGGGAAAGATATCTGTTCTGACCACCACCTGATTTAATCCAAGTATATTTTTCTCACTTTCCCATGGAACTATGTGACTGGCGTCTTTATAAAAAAAAGTTTGTTGTAAAAGAGAAAAAAGGGGAAAGGATGTTTGTATTCCAAAAGGGGTGGGAAAAGGGCAAAGGGCAAAGTAAAATATACAGAAAATTCATACCAACTCACAGTGCACAGACTTACAAATTAAAGCAATAAAGTTAACCTAACATCTAGTTACACTTTGCCTAGGCTCTATTAAATTCCTCAGAGCATGTACAGAGTCCCTTGCAGTAACAAGATATTGGAGGAGTCTTTAACCCCACCTAACCTCCTGTGGACCCCGGTTTCCATTGAAGGAAGAAGGAGGAGGAGGAGATTGGATTTATACCCTGCCCTTCACTACCCGAAGGAGTCTCAGAGCAGTTTACAATCTCCTTTCCCTTCCCCTCTCCTCCCCACAACAGACACCCTGTGAGGTAGGTGGAGCTGAGAGCTCTCTTGAGAACTGCTCATGAAAGAACAGCTCTGAAAAAATTTATAACTGACACAAGGTCATACCAGCAGCTGCATGTGGAGGAGTGGGGAATCAAACCCAGTTCTCCCAGATTAAAGTCCGCATTCCTATCCACTACACCAAACTGGCTGACAGAACTCAAGGGAAAATCCAAAATGACCAGATTTTATGGTCAAAGGAATATGACCTAAGCCGGCCTTTTCTCTGATGAGCTGATTTAGCCAAACCCATGTGAAGCCTCATCTCTGATATCAGAGGCTATCAATCAGAAAATTTTAAAGATGATAGTCCCACCCTCAAGCATCTGTTAATGGCCTGAACTTCCATGACAAACAGGTTGTTTGACCCAAACTGACTTGACCTTTGTCCAGAAGGGATCAGGCTTGGCAGGATAGTCCAATGCAGAATGAAAATGAATGGGTTATATTCCGATGTAAACCCCAGGGGTCCAAGATCCCAGATGCTCTGGTTGGCACTCTTGAGCCTTTGTAAGGATTTAGGGTTTCTGACACAGGGTGGAAAAAAATGAAGAGCTGGAAGATTCACCAAAGAATCAGTGGCAGAAATAGTAGCTATTGAGATTTCTGATTTGGATCAGGGCTGCTGAAAGGAAGGAGGTTTAACACTTGTATATAGATTCAAGTGGGTAGCCGTGTTCGTCTGAAGCAACAGAACAAAGTTTGACTCCAGTGCCACCTTTAAGACCAACTAAGTTTAATTCTGGGTGTAAGCTTTTGTATGCATGCACATGAAAGCTTATACCCAGAATTAAACTTTGTTGGTCTTAAAGATGCCACTGGACTCAAACTTTGTTCTTTTCTTTTATGCCATTTTTGTGATCTCAGATATTCCCCTGAGTGGCTGTTTGCTCTCTTGTATATATACAGGCAGCACAAGGCAATCTGTATGTTTCTTCCAGTGTGTAAACAGCAGTATTATGGAATAGTTGAGGACAGAAAAACAGCATGGGGAAAACCCTTCTCTCTGTGTGTCCCAATAAAAATCAAGGCTACTCACGGCTGTTATTTAGCAATAACAAATGTGCCAGAGGTCCATTCATAGATATTCCAGCACCTAGTTTGACCCTGAATATTCTCTTGGTCAGTTTTAAACATTTCATTTCAAGTTTACTGGAAGTTCTCAGTGTTTGCCAGCTTGGACAAGTGCTGATGTTTTCCCCAGTGTTATTCTGATCCTTCTAAATTAGCCAAAGTGGGCGACTTGTTGGTGACCCCTGGAAGAGAAAGTTGGAATGGAAATATTGATGTTTTTGATTCATAAAATATTAATGGGTGGAGCTGCTATTTGAACAAAGATTTTAAGTTGGTTGGGTTAGTATTTTTAGGTGAAGGTTCATGTTGATGGTTAAGTCATCTAAGCCCATTTACTTCATTTCTAATCAATGTGTGTACCCTTTGCTCCCTATTACACATTTCCCAATGAATGTTTGTTGATATTGGAGACATTTCCATTACTCAGAGACCTGTAGGAGGTGGAAACTGTTGTGAAATAATGGCACTTTTTTACCCATTTGAAAAATCACATGCCTCTTGATCAGGTGGGTTTGGTGTCTCAGAATGCTTTTGTGAGACACTTCTGATGAAACTAGAAATGGTTAGGTAGCTTATAGCCCAGATCTACCCTGGGACAATTTATAGTTTACCCTGAGCCTCATGAGTATGCTCTACCCAAATCTATTGCATTGTTTTCTTGTTTCCTCTGACATTAGATACCTGGTTTCTGTGCAAGGTCCGTTTTTGAAGATACCATTCTTTCCCATTGTGGAATAGCAGTTCATGATGTGTGAAATGCTCTATAGGCAAATACCGAAATAAGAAATGGGTTCATGATTCTTCCCCCAAGAGACTTCAGACAATGTGGACGAGAGAGAAGAAGATATATTTGATAATTACTATAATATCCTTGTAATTTTAGACGGCTCTGGGCCAAGAGTTCCACAAAACTGTCTGCTGAGGGAAATTCCTTCTGGCCTCTGGTGATCTGCCTTGCCCTACCAGGCTACTTAACAGCACGTGGGTCCCACTCCCATCCCTTCCCTACAAGTGAATTACTGAGACCATAGGAGAGTTTTCTCATGCTGTATTAAGTATTGAAGCTGGCAGAAGCTTTTTGAACGCTCAGTATAATATCATTCTTCCCCCTCCCTATGCCAGAGAATTGTGGGAAGAGAAGGGGAGGAGGGTCCTGTCATATTATGTTGGGCTTTGGAACAGGTGGATATAGTGTGAGTTTTTTATGATGCTTCTGACTCCTTCAAAAATCAGTGAAAATTGAGAGAACCTTGCTGAGCCCTTTGCATGTAACAGAGGAATTGAGGTAGGAGCAGGGCTATTTTTGGGCAGGAACGCACAGGAACGGAGTTCCGGCTGGCTCCCAAGTTGCAATCATATACCAACAAAGGGAGCAGCAATGAAATGACACCTGAACACAATGGATTGCTGCAAAGTGCATACAATTAAGAATAATAGACAATAATTAAACAATAGTACTGATGAGCTTCATGATGTTTTAATCTTTGTTTTTCTACAATAGGGCGCCACCAAACAGAAGATGATGACGTCAAGATGAATGGACGAACCTCCCGAGCTACCGTTCATTTAGAAGTTTCTTTATCAAACAGGTCTCAGTTCAGCACTCTTGTGCAATAAAGTCAACCACAAGGGTGTTCTTAAATTCAGATAACTTCTTCCACAGCGGTGTAACTGTTAGCAAAGAGCTGTGGAAGAAGTTATCTGAATTTAAGAACACCCTTGTGGTTGACTTTATTGCACAAGAACGCTGAACTGAGACCTGTTTGATAAAGAAACTTCGAAACGAACAGTAGCTCAGGAGGTTCGTTCGTTCATCTTGACGTCATCATCTTCTGTTTGGTGGCGCCCTATTGTTGAAAAA
>NW_015172587.1:534824-566597 GCF_001447785.1 Gekko japonicus
GGCCTAATGTGCTAATGAGCTGTGCTGTCAGGGATGTGGCCTAATATGCTAATGAGTTTCTGCTGTTGGGTGTGGTCTATTATGCTAATGAGTTCCTGCTCGGCTTTTTCTACAAAAAGAGCCCTGGGTAGGAGAGGAGTTGGTTGTGGCCATCAATAAAGGCTTATTGAGGCAGTTGAACATTTGTGGACTTCTAATCCTAGACATGGTTGAATTGGTTGAAAACAACAAAGCACATTTTTATGTGCAAGTTATAGCTAGAGAGTGTCTCCTTTTATCTGTGAGAGCTGGGGTTTTTTTGGTATTTTATTGTGTGTGCGTGTGTACTTGCGAACCTGGAAGTCATGGTGACTTCTGGCGACCCCTAGTGGGGCTAGGATATTTCAGACAGGTGGCTTTGATTTCTCCTGCCCGGTGTTAGGGAAGGGACATTGTGTGGTGTCTAGAACAGAAGTCGCATGGACATATGAAAGTACTAAGCATAAGTCTAAAGTAGGTGTTATAAGGGACAGTAAGCCATCATTGCACGTCTCTTCTCCCTTTCTTGTAAAATTGAATTTAGTGTATGGTGTAATGTCATTGCACTGTGTATTTCCCCACCAATGTTGTGGGTAGGGCAGTATGATGTGTAATATGGTGACATCTGTATATGAATAACAGCAAGGAGAGCCATGCATTGCTGCTTGTGACGCCAATGGCAGGTACCAAAGTGCAGAAGTGCAAAGCAGTATTAGAATTCTTTCATGGTACTTAAAACATCAATTGTATGGTTGCTGTGATCCGTTGATTAGTTCACATACTTTTGTTTTGAATTCAGGAGTCTGAAAACTCTCCCTCCCCTGAAGTTTGCTAAACTTAGCAGAGAAGAACAGGCTTGGGAAAGTTTTCTTAAAAGAGGACTGGTTAGATTCACATGAAAGTTGTTTTTCTATCAGTGTGACGCTGATACTTGCGTAGCTGAAGATACACAGCAGTAATCATCTGTCAGTATTATGAATTTGGTCTGTGTTTGTGGATGGCTTGGGAAATGGGACGTGACTGGACACTTTTTGACTACCTTTGCGTGTCAGAGCTCATGAAAGCTTATGTTGGAATAAACCATGTTATTTAGGGTGCCACTGGACCTTTAATTGTTTAAATTGTATTGAATAGGCATTTGAACTTGAGTTTTCCACATCCAAGCTCAGCATGTCAGCCATTATACCACATTAGTATTATTTTTCTCTATGGTAAAACAGGCCTCACAGACACTTTATTCTACTGTCAATTGTGTTTAATTTACTTATTTTTCCAAGCTGCTAGACCTCAATGAGTAGTTCACCTCTGCAGTTTTATTCCCATGCTGAATTGGCAGCCACAGTGGTAAGGAGAATACCACAGAATATTGTCACTGAGTAGAAGTTACCTCAGTCTTGTTTGGGATTGTCCTCAGAGTACAAATTAAACATTCACTTTGCTACATTGTAAATTTTTGTACTGATATTTGGGGTGCAGTGTCATTTTACCACATTCAATAGATTGGATACATAATTGGATATTTTCCAATTTTGTAGAAAGCTCAGAAGTAGCTTCAGTTCAGAAGAAGAGTAGGAGAGCTGGTTTTATATCGTTCATACTCTTCGCTACCCAAAGGAGTCTCAGAGCAGCTTACAGTTGCCTTCCCTTCCTCTCCCCACAACAGACACCCTGTGAAGTAGGTGGGGCTGAGAGAGTTCTGAGAGAACTGTGACTGACCCAAGGTCACCCCAGCTGGTTTCATGTGGAGGAGTGGGGAATCAAACCTGGTTCTCCAGATTAGAGTCTGCTGCTCTTAACCACTACACCAAGCTGGCTGTTGTGGGTCAGCTTGACCAGTCGGAACTCAGCCTGGAGGAAGACTCCTTGAGTGTCGCAGAGCCTGGGCCCAGCTCGCAAGAAACAGCTGAGGAAAGTCATGAGCTCCAGGAGTCAATGCTGACAGCCTATCCTGACTACTCCAGGCAGACTACAGGAGGGGATGACGAAGAACAGCTGGGGCAGGAAGAATCCTCTGATTTCCTCTCAGTAGCAGACTAACTCCAGAAGCGAACTTGCCAACAACTTACAGAGAGAAGACACACTGTGCATCTCATGGCCCAGCATAGGCGTTTGACTGACAGCAGTCCTGATTGACTGCAAGACCTTGCCTTGCATAACTCAGCTCATTGCGAGAGGCTTACTTAAACCAAGCTGGAATGCCTTTCCAGCCATGGAAGCAATGAGTCACACCTCTGTGAGCTCAGTGACCTCCTGCCTTGCACCTTGTGATATTCGGATTGACCTTGGACTTTGTTACCTGGACTGCCTTTGGATTCTGCTTCTTGGATCTGTCTGCACCTAATGAATTACCAACCACTTTGACTTCACTTTCTGGACTGCTCTGGCACTGTCTCTCTGCTCAGGTGCTTGCTTTGCCTGCTCAGCTGGGACACTGGCTCTCATGAAGATTAGGTATCCTTCCAGGTGCAGAAATGCATCTTGGATTTAGGAACTGTATATATCTATAGCATGCCCACCTTGTCTTTAAAAGCATTTAACTCATTCTAAGAGAGAAAATATTTCATAGGAGTTTTTGCAGCCTTAAAATAGCACAGTTTCCCCCCTGAATTTTTCAGTCCCCCCCCGCCCTTCACATCTTGATCTCTTCTTCATAATTTCACTGGTTGGGATCTGTTTTCTGTTAAATATAAACATGCAGTTGACTGATGTCAGCATTTTCTCATGGGCTAATTAATGAAAATGCTTGGTTCTTCTGTAATCTCCCTTATATATATATAAAAGCTGAATGGTGGTGGTGGCACTTCTCTAGAACATTTCCACATGCTCCGGAATTGGTTGGCGCCCTGGTGTGTCACTCAGAATCTGTCCCTATCCACTGGCTGCATTGCTTGAGTCTTGCCTCCAACATTCTAAACAGTTTGCTGATCCTCTCCCCCCCATAGCCAGTCAGAACACAGAGGTTATTTGCATATGCAGCCTCATTGGTCTTTGCCTCAGAACACAGAGGTCATTTGCATATGCAACTTGATTGGCTTTTGCCTCTAACATTCTAAACATTTTGCTGTTCTGAGGTAAAACGTGTCCAATCTCCAGGTGAGGGCTGGAGATCACTCAGAATTAAAACTGCTTTCCAGATGGCAGAGATCAGTTCCCCTGGAGAAAATGGTGGGCTCTGTATCCTTATATGCTGCTGAGGTGGCCCCCGTATAACAGCCAATGTGACGTAGCAGTCAGGGCTTCAGAGCACGGGAGAGGCTGCAGGTGTGTGGGGGGTGGAAAGCTGAAGAGTGAGGGGAAAATAAAGGTAGGTTGATGATTGGCTGGGAAGGAGATAGGGTTGCCAACTCCAGGTGGGAAATTCCTGGAGATGTGAGGGACGGAGCCTGGAGAGAGTGAGGTTTCAGGAGGCGTGGGACCTCGGACAGGTACAAAGCCATAAACTCCACCATCCAAACCAACCATTCTCTTCTGGGGAACCATCGTTGCCAATCTCCAGGTGAGGGCTGGAGATCACTCAAAATCACAACTGTTCCTTAGGTAGCAGAGATCAGTTCCTCTGGAGAAAATGGTGGACTCAGTGTCATTATACCCTGCTGAGGTCGCCACAGCAAATTGACACTGAGTGTCCAAGGCCGGGGCACCCGCCCAGAGTCTTTCTAGAGGCCGTTGTATTTATTTCCAGAACGAGCCTTTCCCCTAGTCGACAATAATCCTTGTTAAAACAGTCTTTCTTTTTGCAATGAATTCAGATATTTAAAGTTAGTACAAAATATTGTAAGTAAATGTTTGTAAGCATCTGTATAATTTACTTAATATAGCCTAAACTCAAAAGGTTCTGTTCCTGTAGAATTTAGTCTATGTAGCTCTAATGCCAACCTCTTTGCTACATGCCAAATGAGTTCATTTATTTGACCCTCCGTATGTTGCAGCAAACAGGATGTTAGATGTGCTACACAGGTGTAGGTGGGAGAAGTGGTTGGGGTGGGGGAATGGACTGAGCACAGAGGCAAGAGGAGCTGCTGCAGCATACTGGATCTGAGTGCAGCACTCTAGTCACAGGACCGCTCTGCCCTGTACATGACCTCCAATGAGCTGCATTTTTAAAGTATTTTTTTCTTTATAGCTCTTTTCTATTATTGTGACTCTGCTGAGGGAAAGTTTGCTACTTAGCAGAGCCTTAGGGTCTAAGTAGATAAGATGATGGGAAATTCATGAGTGGCTCTTCCCAGCTTTTAAAAATAGAAATAGTATCCATGGGGGGGGGGTGTGCCCATCTTTTTTCTTTCCAAAACTAGGAACAACATAGAGAGGAGAGTTGATTTTTATTTATTTAAAACATTTCTGTATTGCTATTCTACCCATACAGGGTTCACAAGGCAGTGAACATCATAACACAAAAACATTTAAAACATTAAAATAGAATTTAAAATAAGGTATATATAAATTATTTCAGCAACTCAGTAAAACATATAAATATACAACACACATAAAAACACAATAGGGAGAAGAGCCAGTAAGAATTAACATGTTTTAGTTGGTGACCATTTGGTAGCGGACGAGTTAAATGCCTCCTCCCATTCCCTTGGCCTAGTCTGTATTGGGACTTGCATGGCTTCTACCCCCAGGAAGATCCAGTCACAGATATGCCATTATCTAGTTATGTCTTTAGGGCAGGGGTCCCC
Organism: Gekko japonicus; assembly: GCF_001447785.1. Lineage (NCBI taxonomy): Eukaryota > Metazoa > Chordata > Lepidosauria > Squamata > Gekkonidae > Gekko > Gekko japonicus. The sequence goes on from NW_015172587.1 coordinate 539,525, forward strand.
AACCTTTTTGAGTCTGTGGGAATATCTGGAATTATGACATGGCAAGGCGGGTGCAGCAACAAAATGGCTGTCAAAAATGGCTGCTACAGGAGGCAGAGCCAGTTTCTTGTAGTGGGTTTGATTCCCCACTCCTTCACATGCAGCTGCTGGTGTGACCTTGGGTCAGTCATAAGTTCTTTCAGAGCTGTTCTCTCAAGTGCAGTTCTCAAGAGATCTCTCTCTGCCCCATCTACCTCTCAGGGTGTCTGTTGTGAGGAGGAAAAGGGAAAGGTATTGTAAGCTGCTCTGAGACTCCTTCAGGTAGTGAAGGGCAGGGTATACATCCAATCTCCTCCTCCTCCTTCTTCGCCAGCCACAAAAGGATTGCAGCAGCTTAACCTCAGTAATACAGTGTAGAACTTTGTGCTGTGGTGGCAGCTGTTGCCAAAGCAACATTTTTAAAAAATCTGCGCAGCCAGTCAATTCTCTGGTGGTCCAGGGTGGGGGAGTCTGAACCTATGGGAAATGGGAGTTTCTGCTCCTGCTGCCCTGTGGTTATTTCTGGGACACTTATCGGGCTGCCTGTTCTGGATCCTCAACTTTTATCAAGTAAGGCGGTGCTCCAGCATTGGGAGCAATCGGGAGGGTGTGTGTCTTCAGTCCCCCCCCAGTTTTTTTCTACTCTGTGTGTGTGTGTCAGGAATGGTGGCATGAGTAGGCCTTTTGGAGAACGCGCTTCAGGAGGGGTTGGCTCTTGCTCTTGGCCTAGATCTCCCTCCCTCCCCCTCTCCTACTTCTGCAGATCATTGTAAGCTTCCTGTAGTACGTACCCAAATTACCAGCCTGTGTTCTTACTCTGTTCTACCGGCAGAATCAGATGGCCTCCCTCGGGATCCTCATTTATTTATTTATTTGTTAGATTTATACCCTGCCCTCCCCACCGAGGCAAGCTCAAGGAGGCTTACATAAAATTTTTGAAACGATTTAAAACTATATAAAATCTAGAACGCTACACATAAATTTTATATATATGACGGTGGACAATAATCCAGTATTTTCCATAACAGGTATCAGTACAAGCATATCCGATGGAAGAAATCCCAGGGAAGGCTCTGTTGTTACAATTAAGATGTTAAATGTGGTCAAAAGCCTGGTGGAAGAGCTCTGTCTTACAGGCCCTGCAGAATTGTAATAAACTTCGCAGGGCCCCGATATCCTCGGGGAACTCATTCCACCAGTGAGCTGCCACAGAAAAGGCCCTAGCCCTGGTGATGGCCAGCCTGGCCTCTTTAGGGCCACGGTGAACTAGGAGGTTTTGTGTCCCTGAACGCAGTGCTCTCTGGGGAACGGCAGTCCCTCAGGTATGCTGGCCCCTGACCATAATGGTAAGAACACTTATAGGTAAGAACACTTTGAAGTGAATTCGGTATGCTATAGGCAGCCAGTGCTGTGCTTTCAGCGCAGGTTGGATGTGTTCTCGCAGAGAAAGACCCAACAACAGCCTGGTTGCTGCATTCTGTACCAACTGCAGCTTCCGAATCTGGGACAAGGGCAGCCCCATGTAGAAAGCATTGCAGTAGTCTGATCTCGAGGTGACCATTGCATGGATTACCGTTGCCAAGTCGCCACATTCAAGGAAGGGAACTGCCTAATCAGCCAAAGATGGTAAAACGCCAACTTAGCAGTGGCTGCTACCTGGGCCTCCATCATTAAGGAGGCATCCAAGAGCACTCCCAGACTCCTAACCTCTGGCGCTGGCACCAGTGGTGTCCCATGGAAGGTCAGGAGTGAGATCCCGAAACCCAGGCCACCGCAGCTTAGGCACAGAACATCCATCTTCATCGGATTCATCAATTTCAGCCGGCTCAGTCTAAGCCATCCAGCCACAGCTTGTAATGGCAGGTCCAATCTTTGGGCCCAGAGTCTGACTGGCTGCCCAACAGCAGATATAGTTGGGTGTCATCACTGTACTGGTGACAACTCAGTCCATAGCTCCGAGCAATCTGGGGAAGGGGGCGCATGTAGATGTTAAATAGTATTGGGGATAGAACTGTCCCTTGAGGCACTTTGAAAATCAGCAGATGCCTACAGAACAGTTCTTCCCCAAGTACTGCCCTTTGTCCCCAACCCTGGAGGAAGGAGGCAAACCATTGTAAGGCGAGCCTCTGAACTCCAGCTTCAGTGAGGCGGTGGATCAGTCACTGATGGTCGACCGTGTTGAACACAGCCAACGGGTCTAACAACAACAATACCGCCGTCCCATCTTGATCCAGATGTCTTTGGAGGTCATCCATGAGGGCGACCAGTGCTGTCTCCATGCCGTGGCCCAAGCGAGAGCTGGATTGGAAGGGATCTAATATGGAAGCGTCATCCAGAAAACCTTGTAACTGTCTTGCCACTGCTTCCTCAATTATCTTGCTTCTGTCTTGTGATAGGAGCATTGGTCAATCCCTGTGCAAGAACTTTGAGGCCTCTTCAGCTGCTCTGAGGGCCTTCACAGCAAGTTCCCTTTTTTCCTGGGTGGTCTACTCATGGGCTTCAGCTCTTTCAGCAGTGGATAATGCCGTTCCCAAAGGTATGAAGGATGAACTAAAGAATATCGCTCCAGTCACGAGTTTTTCCACAGACACATCACTGGATGCAATTCAGCTTTCAGCCAGGGCTATGGCATCCAGTGTTACAGCTAGGCTCACCACCTGGCTTCAGAATTGGAAAGTTGATCCTTCCTCCCAAGTTCATGTGGCTAGCGTCCCATTCCAGGACATCAGTCTCTTTGGAGATGGCATTCATAGATATCTGATAGAGGACAATGATAAAAAGAAGGCGTTAAGAACATAACATAAGAACACAAGAGATGCCAATGTTGGATCAGGCCAAAGGCCCATCCAGTCCAACACTCTGTATCACACAGTGGCCAGAAATACCAGTGCCATCAGGAGGTCCACCAGTGGGGCCAGGACATTAGAAGCCCTCCCACTGTTGACCACTCCCAAGCGTTGTCCACACTTAAGAAGGAAGCTGAACCGAAGAAACGTTTCCATTCCTTTTGTGGCACCAAGAGAAACACTAGTTTTTGACCCTTTAAGTCTTCCAAGGGCCATTGGCAGCCCTTGTGCCAAAATGTGAAAGGGCTGTGCATGTGTTGCTCTGCTGATCTTTCTTTCACAGTTTTCTTTTTGTAGCCATTTTCACCTAGGTGGGCTTATTTCTACTATTGGAGCCCAGCTGAGGACAAAATTAAATTTGGGGGCAGACTGCAAGGGGGAGAATTGGTGGATGGGGAAAGGAGTTCAGCCACCAATAGGCTCATTTTCTTGTTTTAAATTGCATCCCACTTCTCCATTTGACATATCAAGCATGTTTTGAAGCATGGCTTGTCAGGGTGACCTGCAGTTTCACTGTACTATTTGAAGAGAGTTTGCTAATGATAATACAGTTCTGTCATTCCTGGAATTGGCTTCAGTCTGCATGAAATAAGTCTGCATGAAATTCAGTCGAATGAAATAAGTCGAATGAAATAAAAACACAACATCTGACTCCCAAAGGAAAGCTGTCAGGGAGTTTCTGCATTCCTTTTGCTACCTATTAACATTAAAGTTTCTTAGAACAGCTGGAAGGCAAGGGCAGCAATGAATAACAACAGATTCAACAGAGTGAGACTAAGAGCAAGAAGATTGACTTGCTCAGTCCTAATGGCTAAAATAAAGTCTGACAGGTCCACACAAGTGGGCTACGCTCCCAGCAGGGAGTTTACAAGGTCTTGCCTTCTGTGGCCACTTCCACTTATTAATGGAAATGAAAACCAGATACACCTTTCCGAGCAGCAGCAAGCACCACTGCCAGAGCTTTGCATAACTTTTGCTCCCTTGTCTCTCTCTAGGGGAGCGCCATAAAATAAACAGATTCATTACATACGGATTTCCTCTTCCCCTCCTCTGGTTAAACAAAGAGCCTATTGGAAACAGAAACACACACATGTAGTTTGATTATGGACATGTCACATTTACATACACAGTGCAAAATGTGATATGCATACACAGTAGAAACACACAGAACAGGAAATATTTTTACACATATAATTATGTGTAACATTACACCTAGATACATTTTAATTGAGTTGAAGGTGGCATAATACAGCTGCTATGTACGCGGGCTGCCACCAGGGGCCCGTGGCACAGGCAAGAGCTTGGATCCAAGAACAATGGAAACTTCGGATCCTGGATCCCCCAGCCCCAACCAATAGCCACTTTGGCGGGACATTCAAACCCTCCAATGGGAATGGGGGTGCTGGGTGGATATGTATATAGTTGGCCCTGTCGAGCCCTTAGAGTTAGTCTTTGTCTGCGTTAAGTACAATAAACGTGTGCTAAGCATGTCGTCGTCCTCCATGCGGCGAACCCAGTACTTTTCAGTGGCGACGAAGGTGGGATCCCGTTGAGCCTGGCTGGCTCGCCCCCCAGCACAGCACCGAGCATAGTTCCAGCCAACGCGCCCCGCATCACTCTCAAGCAGCACCACACCGCGCACCACCTCAAGGAACATCACTCTCCGCTAACGCTACGCCATGGCCTCTGCTCGGGGAAACGTGGAGATCTTTGATCCAGCCCATCCCGAACTCTGGGACTCGTGGACCGATCAATTGACTTGCCACTTAGTCTACAATGAAGTAACCGATCCGGGCAAAAGACGACCCCTCCCCAGTTCTTTTCAACAGCCATTGTTTGTCTTTGTGGTCTACTCACATCACACTACTGGGCTTTGCACCAGCACATTACTTTGAGTCAGAAACATCTGGAGTTAGCTTTTAAGTGAGCTTTCAGCTCAGAGGCAAAGTCTTGACTGGGGGAAGAATTGGCATCATCCCACTCAGTTCTCTTTCGTCCTCTGCAGCAATGTTTAGGAGCATTCTCTCCAGATACTCCTTTTCTGTGGATTGGTTTTTCCCCTCTGAACAAAAACAAAAGACAGTAAAATAATTGGTATTGTTTGTACCTTCTCTTGATTCTGTCCTCTCTGGTGTCCTGGTGCTTTTGCTGCAGAGGGCAACCTTCAAAAGTGTTACCAGTATGGGGGGAAGTTCCTATTTACAGTTGACCACAATTAGTGCTTCCTGTAGCTCAGGGAACAGAAAATGACCCACATCCACTGTCTGATATTCACTGTGCAGGCAAGGCACAGCCGTTTTTCTGTGTTCCAGGCTACTCTTTGGCTTGTGTGCTAGCGCCCACTGAACCAGTACACATCCAAAGAACCTCCATTGATTCTGCAGGCTACTTTGAACCAAACTATCCTTAGAAATCATCTGCTGTTGCTGCTGCTTGTTCCAAGGAGGAGGATGATGACGACTTAGACTCCAGTTAGTTGGGCAAGGCTTCATACTTTCCTGCTGGCCTGCCAGTGACTGATGCCAAGGCTTTCCCCCTGACATATGAGGATATACATTGAAGAGCTGATCTGAATGGCCAACTCACTGGGATTGGAGACAAAACAACAATCTAAAAAACTTCAGGATGCAGTGGACTTGTGAGTGCTTTTGCACAAATGCCAGTGGCATTACCCATGCTTCCTGCATTCCTCCGGAGAGAAACTAGCTTCTGCACCTCCTGCATCAAAGAGGCTAGAGTAGGGGTCCCCAGGCTTCTCCGAACCTGGAGGCACCTTTGGAATTCTGGCACGTGGTAGAGGGGGAAGCCACAAAATGGTTGCTGCAGGAGTGGAGCCAACCACATAATGGCTGAGGCAAGAGGATGAACCAACCATAAAATGTCAGAAAGTAAAGCTAAGGCCATGCCAATAGTAAATCTTCAACATTTCAGACAGAAGATTTGTTTGACACAATGCCTTGTAAGATGTGAACACACTGTTTTAAAATATTTTCTTGCATACACAATAAAATATTTTCTTACATACGGCGGCAACTGCTGCCAAAACAATGTTTTTTTAATATTTTCTTACATACGGTGGCATCTGCTGCCAAAACAATGTTTTTTTAAAAAATCTGTACTGACAGAAGCTCTACTGGGCAAAGTCTCATCTGGCTCCATCCACTTTCTAAAAACACTTGGTGGGTGCCAGGAAATGTGTCAGTGGGCACCCTAGCACCACCGTGGGAACTTCTGGGTTAGAGAGTCTCTACAGTGTTCAACAGGAGGGGTGTAACTTTCTCTCTGTTCATCCTCCCCCAAATGGCATTTTGGTGGGAGGCCACCGATGGCAAAGAGAAACAACCACTCCCCTCTGTACCTACAGATAAAGAGAGAAGAAAATTGGATGACATGGACAGAAAATTTCTCAAAGTAGTCAGCTACCTTGTTTGTATGGCAAGATACCAGTACATTCTCCCTTCAGACAGCAAAGAACTGTCAGTGTTCTTTAAAAATGGTTGTGTCTTATCCATGAGCAGGTCATTACCTCTTGTCATATAGTTGACTGTGGCTCCAAGGTGATGGTGACTGCTGTTACCCTAAGATGTCACACCTAGAGATACATCACCTCCTTGGAAAATAGGTGCAGAATTATGGATTGCTACTGCTCCAAGGCAACTGAGGCCCCGATTTGCTGTGATGAAGGTATAGAATCGCTAGACCACATCCTGTTTGATTGCAAGGTATAACACATTTTGTGAATCCCTCCCTCTGCCTATGTCATTACCTTTAAACTGCAGACAGAGATTGTGCCTTCTGAGGAGCTTTCTTTCAGATAGGCATCACAATGTTACTTACCGGGTAGCCAGATTCGGCTGGCATAGGAAAGCTATAATCGCTCATGTAGTGGGTAGCCAGATTCGGCTGGCTTGCGGCAAGGCATAGGAAAGCTATAATCGCTCATGTAGTGGATTGTTGATATTTTAAACTTCTTAGTAGACATTGTAGCATTCTATTGTATTCTGAATTATTTTATTATGAGGCATTGTTCAAATTGTATTGTGAATGATTTTATTGTTGTTGTATTGCCCCAATGAGGCATTTTATTGTTTGTGATTTATGTTCTGGTCATAGACTGTAACTAAAACCTTGGAACCCTGGTTTTATAGGAATCAGTTATGCAGCAGGTATGCAGTCTTCAGAGAGGAATGACAATCTCTGGGACTAGAATGATTGTTCCAGGCCCAAATAAAAATGCTCTGGGATTTGAATGATCACCCCCAGAATGGAATGATGACCCCTGGGGCTGGAATCAGTGCTCAGGGGCCTTTCATTCCAATTCTAGATTACTAATTCTAGTCCCAGGGGACGTTATTCCACTCTGGGGACTGTCATTCTTTTTTTTTAACACTTATGCTGCCCTTGGGGACCACCATTCCACCCTGGTGCTGTCATTTGAGGCCCAGGGCAGTTCTCTAAAAACATTTTGCATTTTTGATGCAACTTTTGTTTGTGGTAATGTATTTCAATGAAGCCCATGCAAGTCAGTTGTCATTCCTGCACCATTTATATCCAGTAATCACAGAGAGTCATTAAAATGTGGAATTCGCAGCCAGAGGATGTAGTGATGGCCACAGGAATAAGCAGCTTTAAAAGGAGATTAGATTCATGGAGGATAGGTCTATCAGTGGATACTAGCTGTGGTGACTGAAAGGAACCTTCATGTTCAGGGTCACTAGACCTCTGAATCCCAGAGCCAGGAGGCAACATCCGGAGAGGGTCTCAGCCTCTATGCCCTGTTGTTGGCCCTCCAGAGGGTTGGCCATTGTGTGAGGCAGGATGCTGGACTAGATGGGCCACTGGTCTGATCCAGCAGGGCTCTTCCTTTGTTCAAAAGGGAGACTCGTTATTAGCTCTTGTCTTAATCTGGGTACATTTGTATTCTGCCAGTCATCCAGAAAGATCAATTCTGATGTGAATGGTACTGTATAGCCAGTGATTAGTTCTATTTGATTTAGTATATCTTGCCAGAAATCCGCAATAACACTGCATTCCCACCAACAATGGGCAAATGAGCCCAATTCTCCACATTTCTTCCAGCAGATAGGAGAGTGATCCGAGGTTATCTTAGCCAACCTTTCAGGCGTTAGGTACCACCTAGTCATAATCTTATATGCCTGCAGTTTAGTGGATGCAACATTTGATGTCATTAGTCCTGATGTCCATATCTTGTCCCAGTGCAATTCATCAGGTTGCTTTTTGCAGTCTAGTTGCCATTTTATTTGGAAATTTAGAGGTTTGTTCCCATCAAGCCCCACTAATATATCATATATGTTGGATATTAGTCCTTTGAAGGGTAAGTCTGAGGAAGTTATAAGTTGTCCGAAAGGGGTTAAAGGAGCCTTGAGAATATATGAAATTTTCAGATCTGTCAATGCATGACTCAATTGGAGGTAGAAAAACCATGGGATGTTTCGATGTATAAGATCTTCTAAGGTCTTTTTAGGAAGAAGCCCTTTGGTATTTGAAAGGTCTATTAGGCGCGTCACCTTAGCCATCATCAGCCACATTTTGATCATTCCCTGGGAAGAACAGGTTTTGAAAGAGCAATAGGGGAGAACCATTTTTGAAAGAGAAATGTTGTGAATCTAGACGTCTCTGGCAATATTTTGACTCTGAGGTGATCCCATGTATTCAGTATTGCCGAAAAGAAGATATGCTGTTTCATACTTGCAGGTCGTTCCTTAGGATGACTCCATACTATCTCCCTCATTAACTTTGGTCTGATAAATTGATATACAGGTGCAACCCAGTCAGCTTGTTCTTCATTTCTCAATATTTTGATAAGGAATGTCAACAAGGTTGTTTGATGGTAGATCCTCAAGTCTGGGAATTTCAGACCACCTTGAGAATTTCTCCGCCTAATTACTTGGAAGCTTATTCTAGGACGCTTGTAGTTCCAGAGAAATGAGATTAGATCGTTTTGCCATTCCTTCAACAGATTATTTGGAATAGTTATAGGTAAAGTGCGGAATAGATAAAGCAGCTTGGGAAATGCAAATGATTTGACTAAGTGTAGTCGGTCCATAAGAGACAGATTCATCTGGTTCCACTTGAGAAAATTTTGTTTGATTTCCTTGAATTTGGCGATTTGATTAAGCATCAGGAGGTCTGCCGGATTTCAAGGTATTTGGATCCCAAGATATGGTAAAGAATTGATTACTTTTCGGAAGCCATATGTTTAGCTGACTTGACGTTCGGTCACCCCAGATAAATTAAGAGGCATTATATAGGACTTGCTATGATTTATCTTCAGTCCTGAGATCTGTTTGAATGATTGTAGCAGACCATTGATGTTGATAGTCTTGACTATATTATCGGATATGTCCCTTCCAGGAATGAAGCCTTTCTGGTCACTATGAATGTAGTCTGCAATGAAGTTATTCAGGCGTTGCGCCAGTATTGCAGTAAAAAGTTTGTAGTCCTGGTTGAGGAGTGAGATCGGTCTGAAGGACGCTGGATCAGTTAAGTCCCTTCCGGGTTTTGGAATCAAGATGATTGAGGCTGAATTCCAAGAGGGAGGCATTTTTCCTGATGCCAATAAATCATTGCACGCATCTGTTAAGGGACAAGCTATGATGTATTTCAGGGGGATATCCATCAGGTCCTGCTGATTTATTATTTTTTAGACGCCGAATGGCCTTCAAGACTTCTTGAGGCTCTATTGGGCGGTCCATCATTTGACTATGGATATTTTCTAGTTTTTTAATGCCAGGGTGTGCAGCTAGGTATCTATCAATATCTGCCTTGCTTGGTTTTGTGGAAGAGTACAGTGTTTTGTAAAATTCTGCAAAGATATTATTTATTATTGTGGAATTAGTTTGAGTTTTCCCTGAGGTATCTCTTAAAGCTGTCACATAACGCGATGCTTTTTTTTCTTTGACCCTCCATGATAGCATTCTCAATGATCTTGGCGAGTTAGTCCAATATTTTTGTTTGAGGTATAAGAGATTTTTCTGGATCTGTGAGGTCTCTAGTGATTCCAACATCTTTCGTTCAGAGATCAGCTTTCTATATATCTTTCCTCCGCCTCTATCTTTGTGAAGTTTTTCCAAGTGTCTTATTCTTGATTGTATTTCCCATTTGAGGGCTTCCTTTTCTTTCTTTAGGTGAGAAGTCATAGAGATTAGTTGACCTCGCAAAACAACCTTAAGTGCATCCCACATAATGGAAGAAGATGTTTCATCATTGGTGTTTTCTTGCAGATATTGTTGAATAAGATTTTCAATTTGATTAGTATGTAGTTCATTATAGAGTATTGATTTGTTCAAGTTCCATTGACCGGTATTTCTCTTTGGTGCATTGGAGAATATGGAGCAGCTCACCCCTGCATGATCCGACCAAATAATGGGGTTGATATCAGAGTCTAACACACGTGTGGTCAGGGTATCAGAGACCAATATATAGTCTATGCGTGTGTAAATTTTATATCTTGGAGAATAATATGTGTAATTTTTTTCAGTTAGATGCAATTGCCTCCAAATGTCTATAAGTTGGAATCTCTTAAAGAGAGCTGCTAATTTTGTGTTCCTTCTGGCTCCCTTACTTTAATTTCCCTACTGGGAGGATGAGATCTATCTAGGCTATTATTAACAATGTGATTAAAGTCTCCCCCCACTATCAGTTCTCCTTCTTGGAAGACTTGTATCAGTAGAAATACCTCCTCCAGAAATGCTAATTGGTTTTCATTCGGCGCATATATTGATGCAATTGTTACCTTTGTTTCATCTAGAATGCCTTTTACTAAAATATATCTTCCTCTGGGATCAATCTTTGAATCTTGAAATTGAAATCTGGTATTATTTGAAATTAATACCGCCACTCCTCTAGATTTTGAATTGCCAAAAGCGTGATATTGTTGCTGGATCCATCCAGCTTTTAAAGGTGGGTTAGTCGGAGCATGTAAGTGCGTTTCTTGCAACAACACAATGTTTGATCCCATTTTGGCTACATTTGTCAGGATTCTCTTTCGTTTTATAGGATTATTCATCCCTCTCACATTCAGAGATAATATTTTCCATGTCGGGTTCATTGTGAAATTTGAGGACTTGAGACAGAAATATAGATTAGAAAAAATTGGTTATAATGTGCTGATCATAGAATTTCTGATTTAATGGTTACTTTGTGAACACTAGTAAATAAGATTTAAAAGAGCTATGTGTAAGGAACCAATCCACTATCTGTAGATCTTTTAATATGCCTGAGCAGCAGTAGTCAATATGTATAAAGTTTTGGCAATTCCAAAGTTGATAATTACTTCAGAATAGTGCTACGGAATGAACGTGCTTGTAATTTCTGTTATGAGAAATTGCAGTATGTGGAGTCTCCTTTAAATGTTTATGTTTATAACTCAGTTCAAGATGGTATAGCTACTAATATATTCAATTTATGCAAGAATTAGTACAAAAATACAATATCAAACAATAAATGGCACTATAAATCACAGATTTTATGCAGATGTCAATAAAACAACTATCAGTTTGCCTGTAATCAAAGGTATTCAAAATAAATAATCAATACTGAACCAGTACAATAACTATTGATGTTATGAACTAGATAATCAATAATTAATTAATTTTTTAATGTATTAACTTTTTTAAAAAATAAAAAAGCAGAAGAGTGCACTGTGAATCAATAATCAAGGATTTAGTTGTGTCAGCTAGCTGCCATTTCTCTGGGACACGTCCCGTCCCTATTCCTGCCCGTCCTCCCTTCCCTCCTCTTGTTATTCTCTTCTGGTATGCTTCTGTAACTGCCAAGTTTCTCCTGCAGGTGGATGACGGAGTGTTATGTCTTGTTGCCTGGGGTTAATTAGATTTCCCGTGTGAACTCAACTTGTGTTTATGAAATTGGCTGTTGTGATTCTCAGGCTGCTTCGCGCCCTTTCTCATCAGCTCCCTTACGAGGGACATGTACCCATTGGGTTAACCAAATTTGAAGTTCCTATATTACTTTGCCCCTGTGTATTGTCGTCATTCTGAACAATCTCTGTATGTTCATGACTAACCATGCTTTGGAAATAAATCTTACTTCTTTGGAACGTATATAAATTGTTTAGAGTGTTGACTGTGCTAACCAGTTAAATAACAATTAATTTTTATATGTTCAAAATCAGTTAGTGCAAGCAATCTAAAGACTATATACTATCTGTGCACCTGCTAAAAAGATAAAACCTCTTTATAAAGATACAATTTTTAAAAAAAGGCTTTCAAACAGTCCTACTTAACCACACAGAGGGTTGCTCTATGTAGGTTAATGGAGAATCCTCCAATTATAAAGGACTGTACAAGAGAGCAAAACAGAGAAGTTCCCCCCTCCCCCCCCAAACCACTGATCAACAAATAACGTGTTTCCTTACTGTTTAACTATAGCTTAATAAAGTGTAATCTTGAAGAATTACAGTAAGAGCAGATCAAATATCTATATTATGAAGCAAACTTGTTGAAGCAATCCCATATTGAAATGTATCTTTCATGGGCACCTAAAGGTAAAACTAGAGTAAACCCAGTAAACTTGAAACAGTATCACATTAATATCAACAGCCGCTGATCCCCTTTCTACTATAACGTACTTAAGGTAACACTGAGGCAGGAACCATAGCTTGTCTTTGAACGCGCCTAATAACTATTTTGTTGTCTTTAATTGGTGAGAACACTATCTTCCTTTTATAAGAATATTTACTTGTCTCCATTTGAGTTAGGATATTCAAGAGTTGCAGTAAGCTGTTGCCAGCGTCTAAGTCACCAATGCAGTAAAGTTTGTCATTATGAGAGACTTGAAGCTTCGTGAGCTTGAACCATCTGTATTGTATTTTCACCTGTTGAAGTGCCTCCGTGACTGGCTTCAGCTCCCTTCGACTTGCTAGAACATCAGGAGAGAGGTCTGGGAAGACAAGAATCTTACATTGTTGCCTGGTTCTCCTGGTTCTCAGATCTGCGCCTGGTTCTCAGATCTGGGATAGTGATCAGAACATCTCTGGGGCCCCGGTGAGCTGTATTTTCAATCGCTCCCAGCCTGTATGCTGCCGAGATTACCGGTGTTATACCATCTTCTAATTGTAGTTCTTTACCTAGCCATTCTGCCACAAAGCTGATCAAGTCAACACTTCCATTTATTTTTTCCTCAAAACCCCGAAGTTTAAGGTTATTCCGGCGGGCTGAGGTCTCAACCGCCGCGATGCGCTCCCTCAAACGGCCATTTTCTGAGCTCAGTGTGTGTACATCTTCCTTAAGGGAAAGGCTTAGTTCTTTAGCGGTTTCTGCCGTTTGGTTCACTTTATTTAGATTAATTTTAAACTCAGCAAATTGTTCTTGCAAGGGTCTTATGAGTGCTGACATAGAGTCAAGGATTCTTTTTTCCATGTTATCTAGCCTTACCGACAGTACTCCCTCAGGCTGTGGCATGACGGGTTGGAGACTAGCGCTGGTTTCAGCTGCCATCGTGTCAGTTTCACTGCTCGCTTTTTCTTTCGCCTTTTCCTCAGCGAAAAATTCCTTTATGTTCTTCTGACTCCCCGATACGGATGCCGATGTATTCGAATGGTGTTTGCCCATGGGCTTTATTGGTGATACTTTGTTTCAACTGGTGATTTTCGTGGTTTAGGGATAGGGAAGGTACGGAGCTGACTATTCAAGCGTCCATTCCCAACGGCGCCGAAGCCACGCCCCCGGGACTGTCATTCTAGTCGCAGAACACTTAAGCTGCCCTTGGGGACCACCATTCCACCCTGGTGCTGTCATTTGAGGCCCAGGGCAGTTCTCTAAAAACATTTTGCATTTTTGATGCAACTTTTGTTTGTGGTAATGTATTTCAATGAAGCCTATGCAAGTCAGTTGTCATTCCTGCACCATTTATATCCAGTAATCACAGAGAGTCATTAAAATGTGGAATTCGCAGCCAGAGGATGTAGTGATGGCCACAGGAATAAGCAGCTTTAAAAGGAGATTAGATTCATTGAGGATAGGTCTATCAGTGGATACTAGCTGTGGTGACTGAAGGGAACCTTCATGTTCAGGGTCACTAGACCTCTGAATCCCAGAGCCAGGAGGCAACATCCGGAGAGGGTCTCAGCCTCTATGCCCTGTTGTTGGCCCTCCAGAGGGTTGGCCATTGTGTGAGGCAGGATGCTGGACTAGATGGGCCACTGGTCTGATCCAGCAGGGCTCTTCCTTTGTTCAAAAGGGGTTTGCCCCCACCAAGGAGGGAGCGAAAGAGAACTGTGACTCTCTGTGGCTTGTCTCCAAATGTGATTGGCTGGAAGTGCTCTGTGATCCTCCCTTGCAAGAATCCATTTGGAAGGGAGAAATGCCATTGCTCAAGAAATCAGTAGAATCAAGGAAGAGCACGAGCACATGCTTCCTGCTATCAGCACCCAAATTTGAAAACAACATGGATTTCTTCAGGGAGGGTAGTTTTGTTTCACTAAGAATCCTGGACTCCTAATACTGTTCCAGAATATCACAGTAATGACCCGAAACAGCGATTTCTGTGTATATCTTCAGCTTGGGTCTTTTATTATGCACAGCCCTAATCCTTACAATAAACCCTTGCAGTACAATTCTCCTCATTGCATTTAAATGATGGTGAGCTGAGGCAGTGTAAGTGAAGTGAGAAATCATTTCCCTTCTCATGGCATTGCATTGGGCAGTTGCCGGAGAGAACTGCAAGTTTATTTTTATTTTTTTAATATTAGCTTTTAGATAAAGCTGCTGTGAAGAGCATCCTTGCATTACTCTTTGAATAGCAAAATGACTGAACTCTTAAGATTTATCTCTTTCTGGGATAACTTGTATTGAATGCTTGACTTCAAATGATTTTCTTCTTTTTCTCAGAAGGACACTTCCTTCTATTAGAGCAATTTTCCTTCCGTTTGAGGGATTCCAAATAAGGCTTCTCATTAAAAGTAATTGTGGGTTTAGTCAAAAGATGCCAAGCAAAGAGTGCCTTTTTATTAGAGTTAATTCCTATTCAAAGACTGCACAAGTTTTGCCACTTATAGTGCCATAGGCCTCCAGGTCCTGGGCAAGCAGCTGTAAACATTGTATTTCTTTCCTCCTGACTTCTAGACTTACACTTTGAAAAGTACTCAGAAACGTGGAGTGATTTCAGCAAGAGTACTTTATTCAATCAGGAACAAGACAAAGTAAGCCGGCACGCAGGCCGGTATATATGCACAGAAACCCACCACCAAAACACACCCCCTATTCACCCTATAGGTTATTTACAGAAGCCGAGAGTCCCATAGGCTCTCGGCTGCGGACCTGGCCCTCTGATTGGTGCGGGCTAGGATCCGCTTGGCTATTGTTCATGCTGAGCGAAGCTTTGGGCTAGCGCTTGACCGCGTGGCTCAACGGTCGCGCACGTGGTAATGGCGGAATACATTACAGACTTAGTGAAGGCTTTCCCCGATATGTTGGTATTTATCACAGAGCACAGCTAAAGAAGGAGAAGAAAGGTAAGGCTAATCTTGTGTTTGGTTTCTGAATTTGAAATAAAAATTTGGAGCATGTAGATCTATATGTTTCCTGTTGTCGGGAGAAAAGTACATTAAGTCAGCTTGCTGATTTGCTTGGCTCAAAGTGGTGGTGGAACTATGGAAATGAGAAAAAACAGATCCCTCTGGACACTTTGAAAAGCTGAGATAGTGTAGAAACATCCTTTGTCAGAATACGTGTAAGGCTGCATCTCCCTTCTTACCACAAATTGCTTCCAGGGACTGACACTACAGCAATGACCGCAGAGTTCACTGAGTGCTTCTAACAAGTTCTAGTGAACTAGGAATTCAGATTAGCACCACCAGCCATGTGCCTGCATGTTTACCCAGTGGCCAAGGAAACAGTTTGACTACATCAGACCTCCTGGAAGAGTGTGAGGTCTGAGGATCTTCCAGGAAAAGCTGGGAGCCAACACCATTTCCATGCCCACAAACATCTGTATTTCTTCCCTCTGTAATTGTTGTCTTCATGTTTTGGGTGCTAAATGATATAATTGCTTATTGACTCAACAAACTGCTTTTAATTAGAAGGAAAGACAAAACTATGGTGATGTAGGGATATTTGTCACTGTGATGAGGATGGGCCCTGTTTTCTAACAGGTTGCTTGATCACCCAGCATGGAAATGGGTGCTTACAGCTACCTTCCTTTTCTCTGCTAGGTTGTATTTTACAAGTGAGGAATAGGAATGGGATAGAGGTAGTTTTACATTCCTTGCCTGTCATTTTTCACATGATCCCCATGTTATAAAATGGGTAACCAAATACTTGGTTTTTTGGACTACTCTTGTAGCCATCATAATTTAATGCCTTACTATCATAGCATAACCCCTAATTACAGAACGATATAGGTCAACCACCTAGTTAACAGCAGAGGCACCTTGATGCTTCTAAAAAGCCCTAAGCAGGAGAATGCTCACCAGTAGGGCATTAATTATACCAATATATAGGGGCTGCGGTAGCTCAGTGGTTAAGATGCTGAACTGCAGACCAGAAGGTTGGTAGTTCAGCAGTTCGAGACCCAAGTGCCGCATGATGGAGTGAGCTCCTGTCTCTGGTCCCAGCTCCTGCCAACCTAGCAGTTCGAAAGCAAGTAGATAAATAGGTACCGCTTCAGTGGGAAGGTAATAGCGTTCCGTGTGCCTCAGCATCTAGACATGTCAGCCACATGACCAAGGAGAAATCTTTGGGCTAAGCCACATGACCAAGGAGAAATCTTTGGGCAATGCTGGCTCTTCGATTTGGAAATGGAGATGAGCACCGTCCCCTAGAGTTGGATTCGACTGGCTTTCGAGCAAGGGAAACCTTTACCTTTATACCGGTATATGCAACTTGTCACTAAAATCAGCTTCTGTACCAAAGGACTGGAGAGTAGCAAATGTTACACTAATTTTTAAAAAGGGGTCCAGAGAGGAACCAAGAAATTACATGCCAGTTAGATTAATGTCTGTCCCAGGTAAATTAGTAGAAACAGTTGTTAAAGATTGAATTATTAAACACACAGAGGAACAAAGCTTGCTGAGGGAAACTCAGCATGGCTTCTGCAAAGAAAGTCCTGCCTCACCCATTTTTGGGAATAGATTGAGAAAGTAAACAAGTGTGTAGATAATGGTGATCCAGTAGACATCACATACTTGGACTTCCAGAAGGCTTTGACAAAGTATCCCACCAAAGACTCCTGCAATACTTTATGGATTAACATTTGGCTAAACAACAGAAAACAGGGATTATGACTAAATGGGCAATTCTTTTAATGGAGGGGGGTGAGAACTAAATCCCACAAGACTTGGTATTTGATCTAGGGCTATTTTATTTGTTCATAAATTATTTGGAATGGGGTGAACAATGTGTGACCAAGTTTGCAGATGACACAGAATTATTCAGGATGGTGAAAACAAAGATTGAGTATGAAGAGCTTTAGTGAGATCCCTCTAAATTGGTGAGTAAATGTGGAAAATGAAGTAGATAAGTACAAGCTGATGCACATGGGAACAAACAAATCCAATGCCCATTTGTTACCAGGCTCAGTTTAAGGTATTGGCAATCACAAATATTAATCCTTGATGGCCTCAGCCCCTCTTATTTGCAGGACCCCCTCTCTGTCTATGGTCTGCCACAACCACTTCACTAATGTCAGCAGGGCCTTCTGTAGGTGCCAGCCTGCAAACAGGCAAAACCAATAACTGCCCATAAGTGTGCTTTCTCTATTGTGGCTCCTGGTTTGTGGAATAGCCTACCCGAGGAGGTCAAGAAAGTTACTGCTCTCCTGGCTTTCTGCAACCTATGCAAAATTGAACTATTCAAGAGGACTTTTCTGCTTATGAAATAGGGTTGCACTGTACAACATAGTTCATAAACTTACTTGGATAAATGACTGGGACTGTGGTCTATACAGCTCAGTATAGCTTATTGTAAATAGGATCCTATTATGTAATCTCTGTGTCACTTAGTGGGTGCGTTCAGACGCAGCGTTTCAGCCGGCATAAACTGTACCGGTTGGAACCGGTGCAGTTTATTCCAGCTGAAACGCGATCACCGTCTTCAAGTCTTGCCTTCCCACCACCGTTGGTGGGAGGTAATAGATTGCACCAGCCGAAGCTGGTTTAAACGGAGTTGAATAAGAGTTTCAACTGAGGTGACCAACCTTTTTTTTTGTTCTCTTCTGTTGAGTTTCCATGGACAATGTGTTCACTTTAAAACTTTCGCTCAGAAGGAGACCAAGGACGCGCAGCTGAACAAGCGGCTGGGAGCAGCTCAGCGTCCTGACGGCTAAGAGGAGATTGGTAGCGTAATTACTGTAGGACACGGACAGATGGCTCCTTTAGAGACTGGCCAGTTTTGCTGATGTTCAGGGAAACAAGAAGGTTTACGGGAGGATTGAACGGCTTTGGGGGAGAGTGGAGTGGAGAAGAGTGGAGAAGATCGCATGTGCAAAGGCAGCCATTCACAGAATGGCGATCTTTGCGCATGCTCAAAACACCCCGTCTTACATTTAAACTTTAAAGGTAAGGACTTACCTTTAATGTTTAAAGCCCAAACTGGCCTCCCTGAAGTCCCGGACTCCTCCGGAAAGTTAAACTAAGGGCCTTTTCTTTTTTTAAAAATAAATGCCGGGGCGAAGCTTCGCCCAAGCGCATATCGGCAACCTAAAAAAAAATGGCGGGGGAAAATTGGAAGCCTCGGGCTTCCGAACGGAAGGGGCTAGACACTGGTGGAGAGGGATCAGACGGCAGGGACAGCAATTACAACCGTTGTACTCAGGATACCACCACTTGGGGACCTAGTGGCAGAGTACAACGGTTTAAAGGGCTTTGCAACGGTTAGGGACGGAAGGCAGATGTTATACGTAAGTTCACCGATTGCAACCGGCACCTATTCCATTGCAAATGCCCAGTCTGAACGCACCCATTGTGTCATGTTAATACTTATGCTATGCTTCTGTTTCTTTCTGGTCATTCCAGACTTCTAAAATCCCAGTGGTTATTGAATGTCCCATTTTGTCAATTGTACTGACTCACTATGTGTAATCCACCTTGAGTCTCTGTGAGAAAGCAGACTATACACAACAGAAATGATGATGATGATGATGATGATGATGATGATGATAATGATAATAATGCTGATTAATGGGTTGGAGCACCGTTCCTATGAGGAAAGCCTGAAGAGCCAGGGACTTTCCAGTTTAGAAAAAAGATGACTAAGGAGGACATGAGAGAGGTTTATAAAATTATGCATAAGAAGATGAGAATGGAGAGACAGAACCTATTCTTCCTGTCCTGACATACTAGAACTTGAGGGTATCCAATGAAGTTGATATGACAAGGAACTACTTCTTTAATCAATGAGTGATTCAAATGTGGAGTTCACTGCCAGAGGATGTAGTGATGGCCACAAGCATAGATGGCTTTAAAAGGGGGTTTGACAGATCGATGGAGGGTAGGTCTATCAGTGGCTACTAGCCATGGTGAGTGAAGGCAACCTCCACATCCAGAAGCAGTAAGCCTCTGAATACCAATGTGAGGAGGCAACATCATGGCCCCATACCCTGCTGTTGGTTCTCTTGAGTAAGTGATTGTCCATTATGAGTCAGAATGCTTGACTAGATGGGCCACTGAAAAGATCCAGCAGCTCTTTTTTTGTTCTTATGTTCCTGTTGTTTGCTCTCCAACAACCTATTCAGAAGGTATAATGACTCGGAACATGAAGGTACCATATAGCTGTTGTGGCTAATATTTGTTGATATACCTGTCCTTTTTAAATAGAACCAAACAATACAGAGTTTTAGTGAACCCCACTGCTCTATCATAAAAACTATCAGTTTATTCTTACCTTATATTTCTTGTTTTTAACCAGTTTATAATTCACAAGAGGATCTGTCCTCTTATTCCACAAATACCATGCTACGTTTATTCAGGAGGCTCTGATGAGGGGACTTTGTCAAAAAGCTTTTTGTGAGCCTAGTTATATACTACTTACTTGTCATCCTTATCTACATGTTTGAGACATGCTTGAGGCATTTTAAGGTTGTTGAGGACAGTCGGTTACACAGAATCTGTGCTAAATCTTCCTCAGCAAGAATCTTTAATTATGCTTCCTGAGGTCATATATTATGCTACTGGGTTTTTGATCTCCACCCTCACCATGGATCCCTTTTGAAATAGGTGTTACATTACTCTCATTCTCCAGCTGCTCAGGAAGGTGGAAAGAAAAAGAAAAAAACCCTATCAGAACGTGCAGCGTGAAGTATTTTCTCTCTCATTCTGAGTGTGTGGAACACATGGGGCAAGGCCAGCATCCTTAAGGGCCCATAAAAACAAAGCTTATAAAACAAGAGTGGAGGAACAAGATGAAGCAATCTACTTAAGCTGGGAGGAAACCACCAATTAGGAGCAGTCCCAAGTGGAAGATTTTTTTTAGGAGCTGGAAGGCAATGTGCCAAAGGTATTTTTGAACTGGATCTGGGTTGGTCCAGATGGGCAGAGGTGGTGAGAACTGTTCCCTGTAGATTGCCTGGCCTTCTAACCTTCTCTCTTGTGTATGTGTAAATCAAGAACGTTTAGGCTACCCTGAAGTTTCACAGAATTGAGACAAGGATATTATGACCTTTCTGGCCCTGCATATGTATATGAAAGGGGGAAAAATGGAAAGAACACATATTCTTGTATTCTGGACCACAAACAATGTCAACTGAGCAGTCAATGTACAATGAATAAAATAATTAAAAACCAAGAGACAAGGCCTGCTTCAGCTATGGTTTAAGTAGTAAACTGCATATGCCACAAATATGCACAGTCATGAGATAGTAAGTATGCCTATATGTTTTGCTGTGTGTACATTATGTGGGACCTCACTGCCATTTGGGGCTTTTGCTGTGTATTTGTATGTCATCTTCACTTTTCTGCATAGGAAAATTGAAATAGAAAAAATAAGGCCTGATTAGTGTTGTGTATTTATATCATTTAAAATCTGTATGTTGTCATCAAGGTTGTATTAATTTTTTTCCTGCATCTGTAACACAACACACAGGCAATGAAGGCAGCAATCTTGCCACCATCTCAAAGATTAAAGGACATGGATTTGGGTTTGTGGGCTGACTGTGTATTCTGCCTAACAAAAACAAAGCAATTATTGTGAGGTTGTTATTCGCTCTGGTTTCTCAGACTCTCTTGGGGATGACTGGCCACAGTATGGGCTTGTGGGGAGACACACATCTATCTGGAAGTCATTGGATAGCTCAGCTATTATCAAATGATAGGCTGGGAATTTACCAGTATGTCAGAAGAACCTTGTAGATGTGTTGCCTGGAAATCAGCAAGGGGCGGTGTAGTGCAGTGCAACTCAAACAGCTAACTAGAGTTCACTTTTGTTTTAGGATCTGAGAAGAAACAGAGTGATTAAATAAACACAGCATTTTATTGCTGAATGTGGAATCAGTGCATTAGTTATTGCTACTTTCACAATCATTAATCAGTTTAGATGGTAACAGGAAATTGACATATACAGGGTGGATAGCATGATTCATCTGATGTAGATTATTTCTGTGAGGAATACGGAAACAGGGAAATATAACTATTTTTCTTCTCCCATCTGGCTTTGCTCCCAAATTCAGAAACCATGTCTCTAGTAGATGTTGATTTTGCATCTCAACTCAAGTAAGAAAAGACATCAGCTTTCTGATATACAACATTACAGAAGTTCACCATTATGAGTTCAGCGTATAATTACTAATGGGTAAATATCCCTCTGAGAAAGGGAATCTGGAGTTCCCCAGCCAGATACTTGAATGGGATGCAAATTTGGAAACGTTAAGTTAGATGTGCAATGCAGTTATTCAGAATGTAGGACTACAATGATATCTATTATTTATGATCTCACTAAAAGCAATACATCTATAAAATAAACAAGAATTGGGCTGTGGCTTCTATGGGCATTCACCATGATGACTTTGTTCTGAATCACTCTTAAATTAAGATGCTATTTTACAAGAAATTAATGATTCAGCAGTTGGCACTTTTCCTTGCTAAATCCATCTGAATCATTTTTGAATTAAGATGCCATGTTACAAGAAATTAATGATTCAACAGTTGGCATTTTTCCTTACAGAAACAAGCTAGAATGCCATAATAAACTGCTAGGGGGCACTCAAGTACAGGAGGTACATCTTTCAGAAAGAGATGACTCTGCTTTTATTTGATTATGAAGAAATCTCTAGAGTTTAGATAGAGCTTCGGAGAGCTATATATGGAACCTGACCAAATTTTACTTTCATTGTTTGCCTTCTGTAGTTTTGATTGCATGTGAGATTTTCCTTTATTTGATACTTTAATCGGGCTTGTTCTCTTTCACTTTAGTCTTTTCCTTGCTGTGTTAATAAAAGGGAACAAGTATAGTGGCTAAGAGAAGAAGCTGTGATGTGGGAGGCTCCTGATTAAAATTTGGTCTGTGCCACAACCTTTGGGAAAACTCCTCCTCCCGTTCCCATTTACAATATTGGGGTAATAATACGGGCCTAGTTTACAGTGTAGTTGTAAGGCTTGCAGTGTTTATGAACACTTTGAACACAGCCCTGACCGAGGTAGCCCAGGCAAGCCTGATCTCGTCAGATCTCAGAAGCTAAACAGGGCTGATCTTGGCAAGTACTTGGATGGGAGACCTCCAAGGAATACCAGAGCCAGGACACAGAGGTAGGCAATAGCAAGCCCCTCTCTGAAATGTCCAAGCCCCACTAGGGGTTGCCAGAAGTCAACCAAGCACACAACCCCCCCTCCAAGAAACACTGAACACAAAGAAGTGCTGTATAAGTGTTAAGAATTACTATATAGATTAGTTTGAGTCCAGTGGCACCTTTAAGACCAACAAAATTGTATTCAAGGTATAAGCTTTCATGTGCAAGCACGCTTCTTCAGTCCCACTGGACTCAAACTTTGTTCTGCTGCTTTAGACCAACACAGCTACCCACCGGAAAATATAGGTTAAAGAGACTGAATTGATCTAAAGAGGGCATGTTGCTCTGTAAAGTCCCAAACAGTCCACCTCGCTAGGTATCTAAGCCTGCTTGTCAGTTTGTATCATCTTTGGAGGTAGATTAAAGAGGCTGAATTGATCTAAAGAGGGCATGTTGATCTGTAAAGTCCCAAACAGTCCACCTCCAAGGTATCTGAGCTTGCTTGTCAGTTTGTATCATCTTTGGAGGTGCTTTTCTGCTGCTGCTTCCTCCTTCATGAACTAGGCTGGTGTCTATTGGAGGCAGGGCCTCTCAGGGATGTTTACTTAGTGCTGTCTTCAAGGCATTGGGTGAAATTTGTCTTGTTTTGGAGCTTTATTACAAGATGCCTTGAAAATCCTCATTATGGCATAAAAGTGGCATACTGAATCCTGTAAGACGAGTGACATTTTCAACAATGATTGCAGCAGTGACCATTTTAGCAAGTTCCTTTCTTCCAGCCTGCCTGACGTACATCTCAGCTGATAAATATTTTATTACCCAACATCATCTAACATATGCCAGAATTTCAGACATTCTGCTTGTTCTTCAATAATTACAACGTTTTCCATAAAATGAGGAAGCAAGAGGCAGTGTAAAAGAATTTCTAGAGGTCACCTTCACCAGTGACAGCTGCAGCCAATCAAGAAACCAACAGGAGCACTTTATAGAAAAGGTGTGTTATTACCAGATTTAGAATTCTACGATTTACATATAGAAAAAAAATATGGTGATGATTTTTATTGACGCTGAAAAAGCATTTGATAATATAAATTGGAGATTTTTATTAGAAAAATTAAAAATCTGGGATTGTGGAGAAAATTTTCTAATGATGGTTAAAGCAATATTGTCCCGACGGTCTGGGCCTCTCCCCCAAACCCCCGTTCGAGCCCCACCC
Organism: Gekko japonicus; assembly: GCF_001447785.1. Lineage (NCBI taxonomy): Eukaryota > Metazoa > Chordata > Lepidosauria > Squamata > Gekkonidae > Gekko > Gekko japonicus. The sequence goes on from NW_015172587.1 coordinate 563,300, forward strand.
GGCAACTCGCCCACTTACCGCAGCCTACGGCCTCGAGGTGAAGTCTCAGGGGTCGGAACCGGGCGAAGAGACAGCGGATCGAGAGGCAGAGAGCAACGGGAACAGCGGGTGCCCTGCTGCAGCTCAACCCCTTCCCCACAGGGCACGCCCCCGTATGCGCAGCAAATGGGCGAGTCCCCAGGAGACGCCAGCAGCGCTGAGGCCCACAGGGCCATCGCACCCTGACAAAGGTGGCCGTTCCACACCCCCTGCTCCGGGTGGGGTCGAAATGCCCCTGCTCCTGGCAGAGCGTCGGAGCTCTAATAAGGAGGTGGAGCCACTGGAGATTGACACCCCGGTGTCCAGTAAGGAGGAGGGGAGGGTTAGAGAGCAGGATAAAAGGGGAACGGAAAGGGAGACCGGGGAGGAAGGAGATGCAGAGTGGAGAACGGAGACGGGCTGACTGAGAGTCGAAGAGAGAGACGATGTGGCAGACGTCTCCTATGGCTCTCTCGTGGGTGCGGGCATACCTTAAGTGATGGAACCAGGTAGCCGGCCCTATTTCTGAGGTCTCCCATTCTCCTTCTAATGGAAGTCACCCTCCAGAACAGCGACAATTAAATAATCTAAATGGGGATACATGGATTTACTGGATGGAAATGGTAATTTAATGACAGAGGATGTGTTAAAAAAACCATAATATGAATTTAACCTGGTGGGAAAGAACACAATTGAATTCTAGATGGACGAAAGATAAAAAAAATAGGCTTTTGTACCAAATACACAGATTTAGATGAGTTATGGATTAAAAAGAATGATAAAGTTATTGGTAAGGTATATAATTTCCTGCTCGAATATAAAATGCAGGACGAATGGGTCAAACCCACAATGATAAAATGGGCACAAGATATTGGACGGAATATAAGTTTAGAAGAATGGTCTAAGGTATGGTTTAGAAATATAAAATACGTTAAAACAAGTAACTTTAAAGAAAATATAATAAAGATGTTTTATAGGTGGTACATAACACCGGACAGACTTAACAAAATGAATATAAACCTGTTCAAAAACTGCTGGAAATGTAAATTAAATATAGATACGTTTTATCACATATGGTGGATATGTAAGAAAGAGAAAAAGTATTGGAGTATTATAAAAGGAATTATAGAAGAAATTTTGGGAAAGGAATTACAAATGAAGCCAGAATTTTTTTAAATAAGTCTATTACCAGAGAGGTATAAAAGAGCGGAAATTTATTTAATTATGCATTTACTGATAGCAGCAAGAATACTGTTTGCAAAATATTGGAAAGATGAAAATATACCAACAAGAGAAGAATATATAAGTTGCAGAAATGGAAAAGTTGACTTTTATTAGTCAAGATAAAAATGAAAATGAATTTGGAGCTAATTGTTATTGTTGTTCAGTCCGACTCTTCGTGACCCCATGGACCACATCACACTAAATACATATCTAAATAAGTAATTAAAGTTTAAAATCCTTCACCAGAGTTATGGACTTTTGATGGGCTGTTCCAAGGTACTAGAGAAAGAAACTTGATTTCAGTAATGAACTGAGCTATGAGAATTCGAAGTTTCCCCACTACAGAACAGAGAGCCTGCGTAGCAGGAATATGATGTAAAAGTCCATTGACTCCAGAAGCACTGTTTATACTCAACCTTCCTCTGCTCTTTGGTCCTTCTGTCAAGTTGTGCATAGAGAATGATGTCAGAATCAGTTGCTCACTTGGATTCTAAAGAGCACTGATACACACAAGGGTAAAGTCAGTGACGTTGTTTCCCAGTCCTGCCAAGGATGACAATTTAAGGACTGTGCTTTGACTCTATCGTATTGGGCAAAGATCTTCCTATCTTTCTTTATAGGAAGAAATCACATCCTCAAGCTTGCTTATTGCAACTCATTACCATTGGAGAACAGCCAAAGGAAAGTGAAACGGCTTGGTGTAAGGGGCCCTGGCCAGGGGCTCCATGGTTCGCAGAAATCCCACAGAAATGATGCACAAGATCCAGGTTTGCTTACAAGGAGATTTTTTAATAAAGCATCAAAACTTACAGAAAACGTAGGCTTAACTTCCATCAGCTGGGCCTCGAGTTGTGCTTAATAAACTTTTATGTTTAGAATAGTATACTTCTGAATACTATTTGCTGGGGGCAACAGCAGGCTTTGGCTTCCATGTACCTGCCTGGCCATTGGGAGAAGCAGGATGCTGCACTACGTGGACTATTGGCTTGATCCAGCAGGGCTCGTCTTGTGTTCTTACAAATTAGATTTCCAGAGACCTGTTGCTGCTTCTATGAGACTGCTTTGCAGCTTCAGTAACTTCTGCTAAAACTGTCATTGCATAAATCAAGGGAATCTGGTGAGGAACATGTTAAGATCTTACAGCAGTTTGGCCAACTTTCTGGGTATAAAGTAAATGCTAGGAAATTACTACTATTAGGTGTAAATATAAAGGAGGAGGAAAGGAGTAATATCTAGAATTACAGGATCCACATGGAAGACAAAAGGTATTGGATATCTAGAGGTGATTTTTTTCCAGAAAACTTGAACACCCAAGTACAAGACAATTTAAATCTTGTCACAAAAAGTAGAATCCAACTTAAGAAGTGTATTAATAAATGCATTGCAAGAGTATGGAAATGTGGCAGGACTGAAAATTAATTGTAAAAAACCCAAAAAGTTTGACAAAAAATATGATAAAACACAAGTTCTCGTTGTACAAGAAAAAACAGGTTTGGAAATTCAAAGTAAGATTTAATACTTAGGAATAAATATAACAAACAAGCAACAAGAATACAGTGCATCACTTGCCCCAGCCTGAGAGTTCCTATCTATACTTTGTGGCTAATAGCCACTGATGGACTTCTGCTCCATATGCTTATCTAATTCCCTCTTGCTTGTAGCCACCACCACCTCCTGTGGCAGTGAATTCCAAGTGTGAATCACTCTTTGGGTGAAGAAGTACTTCCTTTTATCCGTTCTAACCCGACCGCTCAGCAATTTCATTGAGTGCCCACGAGTTCTTGTATTGTGAGAAAGGGAGAAAAGTACTTCTTTCTCCACCTGCTCTATCCCATGCATAATCTTGTAAATCTCGATCATGTCACCCTTCAGCCGTCGTTTCTACAAGCTAAAGAGCCCCAAGATCTTTAGTGTTCCAACCCTTTGATCATTCTAGTTGCCCTTTTCTGCACTTTTTCCAATGCTATAATATCCTTTTTGAGATGTGGTGACCAGAACTGTACACAGTACTCCAAATGAGGTTGCACCATTGAATTATACAGGGGCATTATGATAC